>NC_056748.1:574105714-574183214 GCF_019279795.1 Protopterus annectens
TATATATATATATATATATATATTTGTTTTTCTAATAGGGATGCCTGTTCTGAAATGTTATAATTTTAATGGAATATTAAACCCAGGTGTAATTTACTAGTTGTGGCAGTAGTTCAAGTAAACATTAAGAAAACCATGGCACATGCTAATGATGGAAAGCTGATTTTTTATTAAAAAGGGGTTTATTGGGTTTATTCTTGCATACACACAGATAGTTACCCAAAGAATAAAATAAAATTATGTTTATAAGGGAAATGAAAAAAGAAAGAAAGTTTTTTTTATTAAAGTAGGTTGCTCAAAATGAAGGGAAACTGAAAGAGAATGCAGTGCAAGTATTTGTTTTATGCTGTCAAAATCTAAGTTTTACAAAGTAAACAATAAAAATAAAGAGTGGGATCTGCAGACATTCTGAACACTGTTTAAGACTAGTAAGTCTCTATACACTATTTATACAACGCTGTGTAGCAGTGTTACAGGACTCATATGTTATAACACACCAAGGCTGGTATACATATGCAGGTGAGCAACTCATGTAACAACACTGCCATAATTCAAAGATAGCAAAATACCTCAGCAATAAGCATAAGTCAGTTGAGGCAGCTATACTATGAACCAGAACTGTCATGTGATACTGCATTATAATGCAGTTACAGATGTTTACTAACCAAATAACCTAATTAACTAAGCAATCCCTAAAAAGTAATACCATGCCCACTATCAGGGAAAATACCGCTATTGTCCCTGTACCAAAAACCAGCGTCAGCAGAAGGCTAGTGCTCAATCTCAATACACTCAGCAGTAGCCATATCCGTAGAAAATGTGGTGCACAAACAAATCTTGGATTAAATAAAGACATTTTGAATCCACTATAAATCCAAAAAACAGTGTCTTGGCAGTAGAAAAACATGGAGTTAAAAAAAGGTGAGGCATGTAATCAGTGTCCATATATTCTGGAAGGAAACACCATAGGGATTAATAATTATTTTAAAATAATTAAGGTTAACATTCCAGGGAACTGTATTTCCACTGAGCTGGTTTATATGGCTATATGTAGTGTATGTCAAGCATATTATGTATGTAAAATGGAGAGAAGTTTCTGGAAAAACATTTACGAATATTTTCACAACGTAAGTGAAGAAAATGTTAATAATGTTCTCTATAAACATTTTATGGAGTGTGGTCCCTATTCTGCTTATAAGTTTGATATTTTAGAACTTATGAAAAAAGATCCAAGAGGAGGTAACGAGAAACCACCACTGAATATAGGGAGATGATTTGGCAACCTCTTTTCATGTTTGAATGACAGTGCATCCATTAGTAGTATTTTAAAATTAAGTACAGCTAAATTGTAATGGTAAATTAAATTTTCACTTTATATATATATATATATATATATATATATATATATATATATGTGTGTGTGTGTGTGTGTGTGTGTGTGTGTGTTCTCTGGGGTGGGGTAAAGCATTAATCAAATACATTTTGGAATGGTTTGAATGAGGTATTTCTTGGCAGAGGGTTTTGGTTCACAGTCTTGAGCTTTCTAGTTGGTTTGGGTGGGCTACATGGCTTATGATGTCTTTTTCACCACTTATGTTCATCTTGCTTGGAGTATGTGCCTTCATTAAGATGGTTTAATTTTACCTTGTATCTTTTGGAGCCAAAGCACTGATGCTTTGTTTATCTGACTGAGGTGAATTTGTAACACTGCTTGCGATCTACTGACAACGTTTACTTTAGGCTTACAGTATGATCGAGATACATCTTGATATAGTTATAAAGTGGTCCACTGTGAGAATTAAGATTCCTTAGTATTGCCTAAAAATCTTGGATCTCACCATGTGGCAGTCCCTTGTGTAGTGGTGTGTAACATGCATTTTTAGGATTCAAAATAAGAGTACACTTGATAATAAATAAAAAAAAACATAGTACAAATAGCAAGAGAATGAATTCAAGATGGGGGAGCAGAGCAGCACAGTCCTCACTCTTCTTCACACTCATAATTAGGGACAGGCTGCAAACGTTCATAGAGTTAATCATAACCTGCTAGTATAGCATACCTCTCAACTATAGGGATCTAAACAGACTATCTAAACTGCATAACATTTGCTCTATTAAAAAAAGAGCTTTTGAGGAGATTCATTAGGATTAAGTCACTAAATACTGGCAGGTGTTTTTTAGACTTCATATTCTTCCGGTAAAGCATGCTGAATAATTTTGATGAGGTTATTTGAATAACATTTAAATTTAGTTTCTTTTGGTCTTGGTAACCTCTTTTTGTCCTCTCTTGTCCCAGGCAGAGGTTTAGGGTTTGATTTTAGTGAATATGAATTCACTTGTATTTTCCTTAATAAAGTATTTATAATGCTGAGCTCTGTCATTGTTTAGGTGCCAGCTGTGCAGGCTTTGAAGACAAATCGATACGAGTTAGTCTAATCAATCACCTGGGGTCATTTGATAAGTATATATAAAAGTATATAATTATAGCATTAACTGTTTTGAGTTTGACATTCATTTATATGCTGATTTCACTGCCCAGTAATTGATACTTTGTCTGAGGGTTCATCCCTTGGCCATTCTTTGTATGCATAGTTATATTTAACTTTGTCATCTAAATATATTAGTACAATGAAGCTTCTCTCCCTGGATCTCATTTGAAAATGATACCATACTCAATCAAACTTTCACAGAAAGCTAAAGCAAGCAATCAAGAAATAGATACATAAATAAATAACATATATTTAAATATATAGATATACTTTATGTATATAATAAGTATATAAGTTTTTACTTCGGAGTAAATAGGTATATAGTAAAAATATTATGGTATATATAATAAGTGCATTATCAACATCAACTCCCTTTTTTGCTATTTTCTACATGGGACTGGGGTGTCATGTCAGCTGTTGCCATCTCTTTCTCTATTCAGTGCCACTCTCCTACCTTCTCTGACACTCATGCCTGACTGTCACAGATCTTCTCTCATACAATCTCTCCACCTCTTTGCTGGAAGCCCTCATTTCCTCTTGCCTTTTTCCTGTTTGTTCCGAATCTTCTTCACCAGATTGTCTTCTGCTTTCCCACACGAGTGTCCAAACCACAGTAATGCTCTCTTTGATATTTTCTGCAATTGGAGCTAATTAGGCTTGTGTGCTTAAGTCCTCGTTTCTTCATCTGTCCCACAGTGTGCTTCCTACTACATGTCTTTGGCACTTCATCTCCATCACCTCTAGCTTCCTCACCTGCTCTGCCTTTACCTGCCAGGTTTCTGTACCATACAGTAGTACTGGTCAAATTACTGATTTGTACACCCTACTTTTCAGCTTCTTTGGCATTATTATGTTCTACAGTACCCATGACTTTCTGTGCCAGTTGGCTGCAGCCCCTCTGATTCTAGCTCTGACCTGCTCATTCAGACTTCCTTTCTCTTCAACCACCCCACCCAAATACTTAAAGTTGTTAACCTGTTCCACTATTTTCCACTCCATCTCAGTTCTCAGCTTCTGATTTAACTCATTTGTTGTCATTACAGCTGTCTTATCTATACCAGTTTCGTCCCATGTGCCTTCAGTTTTGCTTTCCAGTCCCCTATCCTTAGCTGAAGTTCTTGCTCATAGTCTGCCTGTAATGCCACATTGTCTGCAAACAGTAACTTGGTTGATCTGTCTACTGCAACCTGTTTGCTGATGTAGTCCATAGTATGAAAAGCAATTCGCTCAGAGCTAAACCTTGATGCACAACCATTCTTACTGGGAACCCCTCTATGAGACCGAACACTGTTCGTACTTGAGTCATTGAGTCCTTGTACATAGCCTGTGCTAATTCTACCAATGTTTCTTGGACTTCAAACCACCACAGGACTGCCCAAATCAGCTTTCTTGGGACCTTTTCATGTGCTTTCTCCAAGTCTAGGAATACCAGTTGGACTCTTTCCTCCTCTTTAGCTTCTTCTCAGCTACCTGTCTCACTGCCAACATTGGGTCAGTTGTGCTGCACCCTGATCTGAATCCAAACTGCTCATCTCCCACCTTACTATCTACTACTCTGCATATTCATTTATCAGTTACCCTCTCCAGAACTTTCATGCAATGTGACAGGAGTTTGATATCTGTATACTGCCCACAGATGTGAATGTCTCATTTGTTCTTGTTCACTGGCACTAGTATGCTTATTCTCCAGTCAACTCCTTTTCTCTTCATACTACTATTAGCGCTCTCAGGAGGCATTTTTCTCCCATCTCGCCCAATATCTTTATCATATTTGCTGTGACCTCATCTGAGGCTGCTGCTTTCCCTGTCTTTATTTTCCTTAGTGGTGTTCTTACTGCTGCTATGTTGAGCTTCTCCTCTTCTTTCACCATGGGCTTTATCTGGGGAAGAATAACTTCTGTGAGGTTTTCTTCATGCAGAAGCTGCTGGAAATTCTCCTTCCATCTATGTCTGATGCCCTGTGGACTGGTGAGCAGGTTATTGCTGACATCCCTTATGAAGATTGTCTGTCTATCTTCTTTATCTTTCTGTCCTTCCTTTACAACCTGATATAGTTTCTTTGTGCCATCTACTGAGTCTATTTCCTGAAGCTGTTAGAGTGCCTCATTCTTTGCTATTGCAGCTTCTGTCTTAGACTGTTTGTTAGCCAACCAGTATTTTTCCTAGCGTGACCTGTCTTTTCTATCTCCCACTTTTTCCTGCACTCCTTCCTTCTTTTGATGACTTCCTAGACTTCTGCATTCCACTACCAGCTTTCTTTATGTACCTTATTTCCATACCTAAGTTGGCCGCATATCTGTTCTGTAGACCTCACACATGCTGTTTTGTGGTACTGCCACTCTTCTTCAGTTTCATCTATTTCTTCTTCTTGTGAAGAACCCTGAGTAATTCCTTAAACTGTTTTGCTTTCTCTACAGTCAGCTTCCAGGTCTTTAGCCTGATCTCTATTGACCTTAGAGCCTTCTCTGACCACTGCTTGAAACTGATTGTGGCAACCCATAGTTTATGATGTGGACTGACTGTTTCGCTGGGGATTACTTTGCAATCATTGATTCTATCCCAATACCCTTTCTTTACTAGGAGGAACTCTACCTGAGTTGCATGTTGACCACTCTTGTAAGTGATCATGTGACTGTCTGTCATACTGAATCATGTAGTGGTCACCATCCAGCCATTTGTCAGACAGAGATCTAGAATGGCCTCTCCTTCTTTAATGATGGTGGTTTAATGGTGGTTAAACCTATTTCATAGTTTTACATATTTTCTTCATCAGCAAAATGTCAAAATAACTAAATAAATAAAAATGTTAAACTTCAAATGATATTGCTAATATCCTGGCAGATCGATTCAGTGCAAACTTCACCACCCTCTCACCCCCTAAAAGGCCCATCTCAGTACCGAAAGATTGCCAAATTCCAGTAATAACAGCCACACAGGTAAAAAAACTCACTCTCCAAAGCTAACAATAAAGCATCCATGGGACCAGATGACATCCCAGGCTTTGTACTACATGAACTACAAAATGAAGTGGCACCTCACCTAAGTGTCATGTTTAATCATAGCCTCACCTCAGGCTTTGTGCTCACTGAGTGGCATACAGCTACAGTTATCCCACTCCACAAAGGGGGATCCACCTTGGATCCTGGAAACTACCGCCCCGTCAGTCTGAGAAGCCTGATCTGCAAGGCCATGGAATGTATTATCATGGAACTTATAAACAAAGACATTGGCAACCTTCAAAAACTGGACCCCACACAGTTTGGGTTCGTGAAGGGCCAATCTAATTTCTTGAACCTGATTGACTTCTTCGAATCAGTCTCCAGAGCCATGGACAAGGGTAAGGTGGTCCACACAGCCTATCTGGACCTCGCCAAGGCCCTCAACACCACCCCCTACTCTGGAATCATAGAAAAACTTACTAAGCTGGGCATTAATCCCTACGTTACTCGATGGGTTGCCAACTGACTTACTGACAAAACCCACACTGTAAAAGTAGCCGACTCCAAATCCAGCACCAGACAAGTGACAAGTGGAGTACCTCAGGGTTCAGCCCTGGGACCGCTCTTGTTTGGTATCTACTTCTCTGAAGTACAGGCCAACACTAAGGGACTCCGGCTAGCAAGGTTCGCAGATGACTGCAAACTGGGAGCCATTATTGAATCCCCAAATGATGTGGATATTCTACAAAAGGGCCTTACAGAAACAGATGCTTGGTGCCAGAGCCATGGGCTCAAGCTCAATGCCAAGAAATGTATAGTTATCCCCTTTGGGAAAAAACATGTAACCATCAATTACCAAATAGGTGGCAGTACACTAAACACCGAAAGTGTGATAAGACACTTAGGGACACAGGTGGACAGTGGTCTCACCTTCGATAACCACATCACCTCAACAGTCAGGAAATCCTTCTATGTGGCACACCTCATCACTAAGGGCTTTTCATCCAGAAAAAAAGGAGGTCATGGTCCCACTGTAATCATCCCTCATTAGACCCATTATAGAATAAAATGCCCCATTTGCTATGTACCTCTCAAGACATCTGCAACAACTGGAAAGACCACAGAAATACCTCACTAAAAGAATCACAGGCCTAAAGCAGATGCACAATGCTGACTGTCTAAAAAACTCCACCTATACTCTGTCGCATATCGTCTACTCAGAGGCAATCTCTGCTTAACATACAAGGCCATGTTAAACTCAGAGCTGTTGGACATGCTACACTTGAAGAAATCCCAATCCCTCAGAGACATACACTCCAGGGATCAAAACCTTGTCATCACAATGAACAAAACATGCTGCAGCGATAGGTTCCTGACCTAGAGACACCCCAGACTCTGGAATACACTGCCCATACATGTCAAGCAGAGCACCTCTTTGGCCCTCTTCAAAAGGAACCTTGATGATTGGATGGGAGATAGGAAATTCACCCTGGGGATCATGTCAGTCGCCCTGCTAGACAGTGGTCCAGGGAAGTAAATATTGTGGGAATAAATAGTCAGGGAATTGTTATGGCTAGGCTTGTATAGGCTCTAGGGCCGATAGCCTAGTACCAGCCTATGAACCTATCCTCATACTCAGTTTGGTTCATATATATCATATAGCTTTACTAACGGCAGCCTATATCATATAGGTGGGGAAGTTGCAGTCCCCAACAGCAGTAAGCATCATCATTTTAAGCTACTTTCATATCTCTCTCTCTCTCTCTCTCTCTTGAACTCTCTCTTGAACTCTCTCTCTCTCTTGAACTCTCTCTCTCTCTTGAACTCTCTCTCTCTCTCTTGAACTCTCTCTCTCTCTTGAACTCTCTGTCTTGAACTCTCTCTCTTGAACTCTTTCTCTTGAACTCTCTTTCTCTTGAACTCTTGAATTGTGAAGTAGAAACCATAGAATGGAGACCAGCTATAAAGACTCAAAAGCATTAGTATCTATGAGGTGGTTTGAAAATCAACATTTTTAGGTCAGCATGTAATGATATTGTCAGGTAATGGACATTTAGATTATTCCCACATGGGGTAATGTGTAGACCAGTCAGTTAAGAGTAATTAGGAAGTAATCTCAAATCAAGCCTTACCTACACTAGAAAGCATGACCAGCAGTGCATGGAGTTCGTCCTCATGATTGAAACCAGACAGAAATGTTCTATCCAAATCCTTTTATTTACGCATAAAAAATAAAAAAACAAAAAGCAATGTATCAGCAAGTATGGAAACTGCCAAAAAAAAAAACAGAAATTGCCAACTGCCAAATAAAGTTAAGCACTTTTGTTCTTGTCTCAGTAATATAGGACTTCTTAAGAAATAAATAATAGAGTTGCAACTTGGGATTTAAATATTGTTCCCTAAACAAGCACCAGTATGTTCTTAAAGGGACACAAACTCTACTTTGAAAGATACAAAAGTACAAAGTAAATAATATAAATAATGCTCCCTTGAATATATACCTTAATAAAACAATAAAAGCTTAAAAAACTTACAAAGAATTTATATAGCTCTCTCTCTCTCTCTCTCTCTCTATATATATATATATATATATATATATATATATATATTTGTGTGTGTGTGTGTGTGTGTGAGTGTATGCGTGTAAAAACTTTAAATTGTTTATAGAAAATTCTGTAATAAAAAAAACAGTACAAAAGTATAGTTTAGCTACCCTTAATTTTAAAATTGAATTAATGGAAACATGGTCATTGATTCAGGGAGGTAGTGACATTCAATTTAATTTGCTTAAACAATTCCTTATACTCCAGTCTGGTTTCCCAATTACCACCCCTAGGATCCAAAGGTACTATTTCCAAAATACCAAACCTAAACTTAGTGAAACTGCCACACTTGTTGGTGTGTTTAACTGAAGCATTGTTTTAGTTCTTCCTTCCAAAATCATAACAGTGTTCATACATGCACTTTCTCAATGTTCTCTATGTTTTACCTATATACTAACTAGGGCATAAATTACATTTTGTACTTACACTAACCCCTTACTTCTACAGTGGCTCCTATAAAGACTCACAGTTGAGCTTGTGATGTTTTCCAATTTCAAATGTTCTCCTATCAATATGTTAAAACTTTGATTACAATTCCCGCATTTGTATGTGTCCTTCATATTTGCCCTTTCTTGATCACTACTACTATTTTCCTTTCAAATAAAGCTTTTAGATTATGAACTGTTTTATATATAAACTTTGGTTGTTCCCCCCACTGTTTTGTAAATTACTTCATCAATCCTAAAAATATTCCAATTATTTTTAATAACATTCTTCACACTAATAGAGCCCCTGTTGTACTTCAGAACAAATACTGTCTCAAAATTCTTTCTTTTTTTAGCTGAGTTTCCTCAACTTTTTGCAGGCTTATCCAAGGTGAGCCCCACTCCAAGGAGTGGCTTTTACTTAGTTTCCCTTGCATTTGCTATTTGCTCACCACCATTTTTTTAGAATAGCCATGCTGATGAACATTAAGTTCTAACTTTTCAGAAACAATTCTGGCCAACAAAAAATTTACCTTAGTGCACACTGCACCTCTTTGAATATTAACCAATTTTTCCATCTTACCTTTAAAATCTGCAACATCTACTCCAATACCAACAATTATTGGAGAGCCCATGTTCTGTCTGTCAGTAGTCATATTGGGGTTAGTGCTTTTGTTTTGCTCCTAGTGAGAAACAGAGCATAGGGACCTTATTTCCTGGAGACTGCTGATCACTGGAAAGCCCAATAACTGCTTCATAGGTGCCAGCTTGGAATTTGCGCTTATATTTTGCTCCTGGTGACAGAAGGAGCAAAATGCATAGATTCTTGATTGTTTCTGATTGTTCAATAGTGTATGTAAACTTCCTGATTGGTCTGGTTTATATTCAAGGCATCTACCATGAAAAAGGCTACAATAAACCTACAGAATCTTGCATTATCTGGGACATGACAGTTGACCACCAAAGAGCCTGTGGCCTGCTTCTCATCTTGGCATTGGTACTACTGTTTTGCTTCTGGTGAAAGAAGAAGCAAAGGAACATTGTACCCAAGCAGCATGAAGCTATGGTGAGACCACCACTAGTAGTAGCTAGGCAGCAACCATTCAGGCAACTGCCCTCTTTTCATCATTCTTGACAAGCTAATTCTTCCTTTTCAGTAAGTACTGCTAGATTTGTTGTTGCCTAACCCAGCTTCAGAATATCTACCTAAATATTTCACCCAGTCCAGTCCAACTTGGACAACTGGATGGGAAACAGGAAAGTCATCCCTCGTTTTACACCTTTGTGTCTAATGGACACAGACAGCCTGTAAATGGTTCATCTCCCAGGCCCTAGTTTGTAAATGTTTCTTCTCCCAAGTCCCTACTTGCACTTATTAAGAGTACCAAAACTCATTAGAGATTTGGAATGCATGGCTAGAATTAAAAAGGCCATTGTGGTAGTTAGCTTAGTAAACACCTATGAACCTATGAAAATGTAAATAATTGTTACTAACCATCCATTTCCTGTATATATTTGATTTAAAATCATCTTAATATTTTGTAATGCCTAGATCTAAATAGGTAACTTCATTTTCCTTGAAACTATAAGTAAATTTAAGAAAATTAGTGGTGTTCTGTAATTAAGAAGTGATTACTGTCTGAGCGGACTAGCTTACTTGGCTGATTTTATTAGCGCCCCTAAATTTCTATCCCAACTTCTCTCTAGTTTACTGCATGGCGGATTAGGGTCACTGTATTCTATCTGGGAGCACAAGGTTTGCTTGTTATGGTGGGTATATCATCCTTCCCATTAATGATCATATTCTGATGATTATATCGATTAACATTTGACTAGCCTGCTCTTATATGGTCTAGGTCAGTATGGGGGCTACATACACTTCTTATTGTGGTTCTAAGCCATAACTTAACACTTGTCTTGGGTTAGGTCATAAAGTTCAGCCATTCCAGGGCATGTGAGCTTAGGGAATCAATGGTTGTGTTCCTGGCCACACTATTATGCAACTTAGTTAGGTTGCCTTGGCCTATTTTGCAAGTGATTGACACTGTCCCCTTCTGTCACAGTCATGCATTATGTCATGACTTACCTCTTTATACTTCTCAGTTTGTTCCCCACTCTCGCTTCTTTCTCCCACACAGATTCACTATCTACTACCTCAGACCCATAGCCTCCCTTTTCCATACCACAGTCTCACCACTCATCTCCCTAGACTTGCTCCCAGCTTAACAACTGATTCAATCCCTCTCCATAGATTTGTACAGAAATAAAAAGGCTAACCATTAAACCAAACTGCATATATCTCCTATACTGAATACCTTATCTTCTCACTGATTGTTTTTCTTTCAACAACTGCTTCACCTTTAGGACGGTGCTGACCCACTCTGCTCACTTCGCACCCCTGCCCTACTCCCATTCCCCCACACCCCCATATCACTTGAACTTATAGTTACTAACCACACCCAGCAGTCAACTCTCACACCCAGTTACCCAATCACATCTCACCTATAACATCCCATTGCTATTTACCTCACCACACCCTGTACACTACACCCTCTCCCACCACCTAACCTTTACAGCTTAATGATTTACTCCTAGTTACTTCGACTTCTCCAGGTACTATATAACATGTACTCCCCACACAATACCCAACTTCTAAAACCTTTACTACACCCATTAACTATCTTTTCACTATTCACTCTTTCCATCCTTACCCCCTACCACACAAAACTTTATATCAATACCCCCCAACAGGTCAGACCGAATCCTTTGCCAATACAATAAAACTAATAAACTTCCCTATATCACCATGTGACCTTACCTCCTCCCAACCTTTTTCCTACTTATATAGTAAGCCAACAAACAATAGAAACCCTCATTATTCCCAAAAACAAATTGAAATAATACACAAACTAACTAAACTCTATCTATACCTTCTCCAAAAACTCACTTGCTGTGGAGACATACACCCTAATCCAGGACCCAATACATCAACCAACTCAAACTTAAATCAACCAAATCCTCTATACTTAAGGCCTACTTCATCTCTCCTCCTGTTAAACTTGAACATAAGAAGTATACTTAACAAAACTCAGGACCTTCATGCCCTTTTAGCAGTATACAAACCTGAAATTACTGTGTTAACTGAAACCTGGCTTAAACCAGAACAACACAATAATGAGATCACCGCCCCTGGTTACAATATTATACCTAGAGACAGGTTAGGGAAAAAGGGTGATGGAGTAGAATAAGAGTGATGTGAAGAGCTGTAGTAACTACAGAGGGATTAAATTGATCAGTCACAGCATGAAGTTATGGGAAAGAGTAGTGGAAGCTAGGTTAAAAAGGGAGGTGATGATTAGTGATCAGCGGTATGGTTTCATGCAACAACCCAGCCCCTGGGGATGTACAAGCCAGTGTATTTCTTTGTGCCAGTCCCAAGCCCGGATAAATGGGGAGGGTTGCATCAGGAAGGGCATCCGGCATAAAATTTTGCCAAATCATACATGCAGACAACAGTACAGAAATACATACCGGATCAGTCGAGGCCCAGGTTAACAACGACCGCCACCAGTACTGTTGGCCAACAGGGTGCGGAAATTGGGCTACTGTTGGCCAAAGGAGGAGAAGAGGGGGGGGAGGCATGCCCGAAGGCAGGTAAAGGCTAGGACTGTGATAGTGAGGGTCGGAACTTTGAATGTTGGCAGTATGACTGGTATAGGGAGACAGCTAGCTGATATGATGGACCAAAGGTAGGTTGGTATATTGTGTGTGCAAGAGACCAGATGGAAGGGGAGCAAGGCTAGGTGTATTGGAGGCAAATTCAAATTGTTTTATCATGGTGTGGATGGGAGGAGAAATGGCGTAGGCATTTTCCCGAAGGAACAGTATGCTAAGAGTGTTTTGGAGATGAAATGAGTGTCGGATAGAGTGATGTTTATGAAGCTGGAAATTGATGGTGTAATGATGAATGTTGTTAGTGCATATGTTCCACAAGTTGGGTGTGCGATGGATGAGAAAGAAACATTTTGGAGCGAGTTGGATGAAGTGGTGATGACTGTACCCAAGGGTGAGAGACTGATGATTGGAGCAGATTTCAATAGGCATGTTGGTGAAGGGAACAGAGGGGATGAGGACGTGATGGGTAGGTATGGTTTTAAGCAAAGGAATGCAGAAGGCCAGATGGTAGTGGATTTTGCAAAAAGGATGGACATGGCTGTGATGAATACGTATTTTAACAAGAGGGAGGAGCATAGGGTGACATACAAGAGTGGAAGAAGATGTCCACAGGTGGATTCTATCTTATGTAGAAGGGCCAGTCTGAAGGAGATTGGAGACTGTAAAGTGGTGGCAGGGAAAATTGTAGTTAGGCAGCATAGGATGGTGGTTTGTAGGATGACACTGGTGATCAAGAAGAGGAGGATGAGTGTGAGGGCAGCACCAAGGATCAAATGGTGGAAATTGAAAAAGGGTAATTGCGAGGTGATGTTCAGGGAAGATTTAAGGCAGGCACTGGGTGGCAGTGTAGAGTTACCGAATAGCTGGGTAACTACAGCAGAGCTAGTAAGAGAGATGGCTAGAAAGGTGCTTGGTGTGACATCTGGAAAGAGGAAGGAGGACAAGGAGACCTGGTGGTGGAATGAAGAAATACAGGAGAGTACACAGAGAAACAGGTTGGCGAAGAAGAAGTGGGATTGTCAAAGAGATGAAGAAAGTAGACAAGTGTATAAGGAGATGAGGTGCATGGCAAAGAGAGAGGTGGTGAAGGCTAAGGATAAGGTGTATGAAGAGTTGTATAAAAGGTTGGACACTAAGGAGGGAGAAAAAGGATCTTTACCGATTGGCTAGACAGAGGGACCGAGCTAGTAAAGATGTGCAGCAGGTAAGGGTGATAAAGGATAATGAGGGAAACATACTCACAAGTGAGGAGAGTGTGTTGAGCAGATGGAAAGAATACTTTGAGGGGTTGATGAATGAAGAGAATGAGAGGGAGAGAAGGTTGGATGATGTAGGGATAGTGAATCATGAAGTGCAGTGGATTAGCAAGGAAGAAGTAAGGATAGCTATGAAGGGGATGAAGAATGGAAAGGCTGTTGGTCCAGATGACATACCTGTGGAAGCATGGAGGTGTTTAGGTGAAATGGCAGTGGAGTTTTTAATTAGATTGTTTAATGAAATCTTGGAAAGTGAGAGGATGCCTGAGGAATGGAGAAAAAGTGTTTTGGTACCAATTTTTAAGAATAAGGGTGATGTGCAGGGCTGTAGTAACTACAGAGGGATTAAACTGATGAGTCACAGCATGAAGTTATGGGAAAGAGTCGTGGAAGCTAGGTTAAGGGAGGTGATGATTAGTGATCAGCAGTATAGTTTCATGCCAGGAAAAAGCACTACAGATGCGATGTTTGCTCTGAGAGTGTTGATGGAGAAGTACAGAGAAGGTCAGAAGGAGCTGCATTGTGTCTTTGTGGATTTAGAGAAAGCATATGACATGGTGCCTAGAGAGGAGTTGTGGTATTGTATGAGGAAGTCGGGAGTGTCAGAAAAGTATGTAAGACTGGTACAGGATATGTACGATGGTAGTGTGACAGCGGTGAGGTCTTTAGTGGGAGTGACAGATGCATTTAAGGTGGAGGTGGGATTACATCAAGGATCAGCTCAGAGCCTTTTCTTATTTGCCATGGTGATGGACAGGTTGACAGACGAGATCAGACAGGAGTCCCTGTGGACTATGATGTTTGCAGATGACATTGTGCTCTGTAGTGAGAGTAGGAAACAGGTGGAGGAGACCCTGGAGAGGTGGAGATATGCTCTAGAGAGAAGAGGAATGAAGGTCAGCAGGACTAAGACAGAATATATGTGTGTGAATGAGAGGGAGGATAGAGGAATGGTGAGGATGCAGGGAGTAGAGGTGGGTGAAGGTGGATGAGTTTAAGTACTTGGGATCAAGAGTTCAGAGTAATGGTGAGTGTGGAAGAGAGGTGAAGAAGAGAGTACAGTCAGGATGGAGTGGGAGGAGAAGAGTGTCAGGAGTGATTTGTGACAGATGAGTACCAGTAAGAGTGAAAGGGAAGGTCTACAAGAGGGTAGTGAGACCAGCTATGTTATATGGATTGGAGACAGTGGCATTGACAAAAAGGCAGGAGTCAGAGCTTGAAGTGGCAGAGATGAAGATGTTAAGATTTGCAGTGGGTGGGACGAGGATGGACAGGATTAGGAATAAGTATATTAGAGGGTCAGCCCAGGTTGAAAGGTTTGGAGACAAAGCCAGAGAGGCAAGATTACACTGGTTTGGACATGTGCTGAGGAGGGATGCAGAGTATATTGGGAAAAAAGATGCTAAGGATGAAGCTGCCAGGTAACAGGAAAAGAGGGAGGCCTAAGATAAGGTTTATGGATGCGGTGAGAGAGGACATGCAGGTGGTTGGTGTGACAGAGCAAGATGCAGAGGACAGGAAGAAATGGAAACAGATGATCCGCTGTGGCGACCCCTAACGGAAGCAGCTGAAAGAAGAAGAAGAGGAGTAGCAATATTATTCCAAAATCATCTCACTGTAGAACAAATTGATTGTATTTCACAGGAAATCAAAGGTGTAGAGCTAATTCTTACCAAATTAAAACTAAACACCAGCAAACACATAATTATTGCAAGTGGCTATATTCCTCCATTCAATAATATTACTATAATGGAAAACCTGCTAATCTGGATAACAACCTCTCTTCCACAAGAGACCATACTATTAGGTGACTTTAATATTGACTGGTCTGACTGTACCAGCCACAATCCCTCTACCTACATTAACCTTCATGGATTCACCCAAATTAAATCTACCCCCACTAGAATTGACAAAGCAACCAAACGCGAGTCCATCCTAGACTGGATTCTGCTATCTGACCCCACTCTCGTATATCAGTCAGGCTGTCTTCCAGACAGTCTGAGTGACCATCAAGCAACTTATCTAATTAGGAACAGATCCCACCACATTAACCAACCCATCCTCAGAGTAGTACACAACAAAAAGTCCCTCAAAGCCAACAATCTAATAAACGCACTAAAATGTTGCAACTGGACTCCCCTAAAACAACTACCCCTAGATAAAGCCGTGCAGTACTCAACCTTCTTAAACATCTTAAACCATCATGCATGCTCCCGGACCATCAGAGTCAGAACTAACTATACCCTATGGCTATCTAAAGATACAAAGATTATAATGAAAGAAAGGGACAAAACCTGGCTACAATACCAGAAATTCAAAACCACTACCTTGAGACAAAACTATCTGGAGCTTCACAACAAAGCCAAAAGGCAAATTAAACTTGACAAAACTAATTACTACAAATCCACACAGGAAGAATATGCTTACCACCCCCAAAAATTTTGGGCCACATTAAAGCGTTTACTGCACCCAGGGAAACCCACAACCCCTACCCCTGTATTACCAAACAACCTGGAGGATACCCCCATTCAATTTAACAACTACTTTACTAAAACAGTCCAAGCCCTTGCCAACACCCAAAAGAGTGCCAGTGGCCCCATTCCAACAACCACCCCTACCCACCTCAGTTGTCTAGACATGCCTCCCAACTTTTCTCTACATCCAGTTCACACTAAGATAATAGCCAAACTCCTCAAAAAACTTAAACCAACCAAACCATCCTCTGACAATCTTCCAGCAGACTTCCTTCAGTTAACTGCAGAAGCTATAGCGTATCCAGTATCTATACTCATAGATAGGTCTATATCAGAATGTAAAGTCCCTGACACATGGAAAATATCACATATTATTCCACTCCACAAAGTAGGTACCTCTCTTGAACTCACAAACTATTGCCCAATCGCAATTCTATTGCCACTGTCAAAAATATTGGAGAGAGTAGTTCATTCTCAACTAATGAATTACCTCCTAAATAACAATCTACTATCCAATCTCAGCATGGGTTTAGAACTTCTCATAGCACCACCACAGCATTACTCTCATTTACCAACATAGTCAATTACCATAGGAACAAAAGATTATTCGTATCCTCCATATGCCTAGACCTATCTAAAGCATTTGATATGGTTAACCACCGTATACTCCTCAAAACTCTAGCTACCCTTAACATGAGCTCCTCCACAACATCATGGTTAAATTGCTACTTATCAGGCTGTCAGCAAACAGTCCTATGGCAAGACTAATTGTCCCCCTATTACCAGTAGCCATAGGAGTCCCACAGGTTCCATCCTCGGTCCTCTGCTGTTCTCCCTATTTACAAACTGAATAGCTTCATCCTCCCCCTCTGCCTCAATAGTGCAATACGCAGATGACACTACTATTACATGTGCATTAAACTTATTCTTAATCCAAAAAATAAAACAAACTAATGCTCTTTAGCCCTGGTAGATCACCTCTTCTAAACAATGAATTTACCATAAAATTCATTGACAATGCTCTGATCACCCCAACCACACACAAAACTGCTAGGCATTGAAATAGACAATAATCTAAAATTCGACATACACATAGCACAAACAATCAGGAAAGTAAACAAAAAGCTTGGTCTCCTTTATAGGAACAAACAGTTCATCACTAAACATACCAAAGCCACTATAGCAAGAACTCATCTCTTATTCATACTCCTTTATGCCTCCCCATCATGACTAATCTCCACCGCACATAACTAAACAAAATGGAATCTTGTTACAACAAGATAGCCAAGTTTGCAACTGATGCCTCCTAGAGACCCCACCACTGTCTATCCCACAAGTAACTCAACTGGCTGGAGTTGCCTCACCCACTCCTACTCAATCAACTCTCATTAGCACATAAGCTCTGCTAACTTCCTGACAAAACCCCAGCACTTCTGCAACTAATACAGTCCTACGTCACCAATAGAGCCTTAAGATGTACTAACCAAAACCTCATAAATGTCATCAAACATAAAAATGATGCTGGGAAATCTCTCTTCACATGCACTATTGCCAGAACCTGGAATTCACTCCTAAGCCAAATTACCTCTACCACCTCTCTTACCCATTTTTAAAAACTCCTGAAAACTCATTATTAAAACAGCTGGTTTTGTTCATGCTATACCCCTGGCTAACCCACCCCACTGCACTGTTTGCAAGGATCCCATCAGAGATCACATATAAACCGTGGTATACTTATTTATCCAATGATATGTACCTTCAAATTCAATGACATATACTGTATTAAACAAATGTCCATCTTGGAGAAACAAAAAAATGAAAAAATGTATGTGAATGTATGTATTATATACAACAAGAACTTGTTACTAATTACTGCAAATATTCTCATAGGTATTTCTTTCATGGAGATCATATGCGTATATACTGCTTATATGTTCTCTCATATATGTAATGTGATATTGGAGCTTTTCTCCCCGGGCCTCCACTGAAAATGGATATGTATCCAGTCGGACTTTCCTGGTTAACAAATGTAAAATAAATAAAAAATAAAATAAAATTAGCATTTATTGCTTTTCAGGGTAAAAAGATGGTCAGAAGGTCTAAGAGCTTTGAATACTTGGGAGCATTTTATTAGTTTAGCCACAGACCTTGTGTCCCAAAATGGGACTTTGCACTCATTACCTCTTAAGACAGTTTAAGCCAGCCTACTTCCAATAGCTATAAATTTGCAACAGTCGGCATTGTCAAACTATGAGTACCTGTTTGTAATATCACAGTAGGTGAAAGAAAATGACTCCCGGTCTTCTGAATTATTGTTCTAACCCTGCTTAGGCTTCAGAATTTTGATTGCCATCCCAAAGTTTTGTTAGTGGCAATGTTTCTATTGGCCTTATCCATATATCTTGTCGAATTATTATACGCCAGTGGTGGTAGGGGTTAACCATATGCATTAGTTGGCCCGACCCACTTTACTTTTTATTTTCATTGTTAGTACTTTGCATGGTCTCTATTTCAACCTTATATTTCGGTCGATATATGCCAGTTATTTGCATGTTCCCTCTCCAAGGCCCTAGTTCTTTTGGACTGTGGGAGCTTGCATATTTAGTTGCAGTTCTGACAGTTTTTAAGCAATCATAGTAGCCAAGTTATGATTCATGCCACTTACGAGAATCCCCCTTTTTTGTGTTAAGTTGGTTCAATTTTAATTAGCTTGTAGTTCCAAAGGGAAGTAAGCCTAAATGAAACTGGTCCACAGCACAGCTGTTTTGGGTTTGATATCCAGTTCACAGTGGATTTAGGTTTTATATTTTTATCTCTTGTGTATATAGTCTTTAGCAGTTCAGAATTCAGCTTTTTTTTTTTTTGTATAATGTTGTATCTCTAATTTCCCAGTTTTCAGTAGTTCTTTATTCCTGGCATTAATACAATACCTGATTCTTAGTTTCATATGTTTCAGTCACCTATTGTCCCAACAGAATAAGAGTATAACTCAACTTTATCAGTTTTTGCATCATCTAAGGAAATAGTAAACACATCACGACTAGGCAAATCCCCCACCCACCCACCTCCATTTTTCATGTGATTTTTACTTCATAGCATCATGACCTTCTTTTGGGACCTCTTGAATGTGTTCTGTGCAGATAATTTATTCATGTAGTATTGGATTTCAAGTATATGCTTTACTAATAGGTTGTAGGACTGTGATTATGGAAAAAAATAGGTTACTAGCATAGGTTCATAGGTTGGTACTAGGCTATCGGCCCTAGAACCTGTACAAGCCTAGCCATAACAATTCCCTGGCTATTTCTACCCACAATATTTACTTCCCTGGACCCTTGTCTAGCAGGGCGACTGACGTGATCCCCAGGGTAAATTTTCTACCTCCCATCCAGTCTTCAAGGTTCCTTGTGAAGAGGGCCAAGGAGGCACTCTGCTTGACATGTATGGGCAGTCTATTCCAGAGAATAGGGAGTCTCTGGGTCAGGAACCTATCCCTCCAGCATGTTTTATTCATTGTGATGACAAGGTTTAGGTCCCTGGACCGTGTGGCTCTGATGGATTGGGATTTCTTTAAGTACAGCATGTCCAGCAGCTCTGGGTTTGACATGGCCTTGTATGTTAAGCAGAAATCGCCTCTGAGTAGACGATATGTGACAGAGTATAGCATAGGAATGATATGACAGACTATGTCAATAGAATATACATTTAGGGATCAAAAGTATTTTTCCACTGATCATGACTTGATTTGAAATTACAAGTAATGGTGATTTGCCCTGAGTTTTGATAAGGTAGCATATTCGGTGGAATTGGCAGGGAAAGGAGAAATATACTGTGCAAAAACATCCCGGTAGGTAGTCGCAGTGCAACCTTTCCCCCTTCTTCATTCCCACTGCCTTTCCAGTACCAGTGTAGCAGTGAGCATGGCAGGGATAGCAAGCATTATGGCATGCTGAATTGGTGGAAATGTCATTCTTGGAAAAGTGGCCAATCTGGGACACCATTTGGCTGAGGGGCTAGGCTAGATGACTGCTGGGGCTAGTGGATACAATACCTGGTCAGTGGATGTCCAGCTCATTCAGAAGTCATGTGTTATTAACAATCTTGGATGGCATTATCTGTGGTATGGTATATCACACTGATCTGATGGGATTGCCATGCCCTTGAAAAAGCGGCAATTTCGTATGCCTCCTGACTTGGAAGCTGGGAAAATCTACTGATGGGGTTAGTGGTTACACTAACCGGTTAGGGGCTGTCCAGGTCATTGAGGATTCACATCTTGGTAACACACTGTACTTTGTTTTCAGTGGCGTTGCTTGGATGGTACAGATGTCAGCAATGTATTGTGTTATACAATGTAGTGTGTCATGCAAATAAACAGGTTGCACTGGCCTTAATGTGTCTTGTTGTTTGATTTCAGTGGACTCAGGGAAAAAAAGACAGTAATGACCTCTCAGTTTTACTCATTATTCTTTGTACTTTGATCAGCAATGTTGCAAAAGAGAGTAATGATCTCTCACCCATACACATAACAGTAACCTTGTTATCCTTAGAGATAATTTAACCCTAAAGTATACAGAGAATTTCTACAGAAATTAACAATATAGATCTTTGGTTCTTCAGTTAGAAACTGTTGACAAACAATACAGAAATTAAAACCATGTATTTAGCTTAATGGAGAGACTTAAAAACATCCAACATTTCAATCATCAGCTTCCTTTGGGGCAATCTAGAGTAGAACACATACATTTGTTACTTCAGTATATGACTTGGACTTACATTGTCTTTGCCAAATCCCATTAGAAAAATTACATGGGCAGTAGTTCTTTCCTGTCTCTAGTTAAGCGCAACTTAGACCAATGGATAGATAAATGGAAATTCACTGCTGGTCTGGGGCCTATGTCTCTGATGGTTAGAGGCAGTTAGTAAATCAACCCATATGTAAATCAAATTTGTGGGTCACATTTGGTTTGCATGGCTAAGCTTATAAGGGCCTTAGTGGTCATTTTTGGCTGGGCTTGTATAGGCCCCAGGGCCGATAGCCTAGTACCTACCTATGAACCATTAGCCTAGTATACACCAATGAATCTATAAGGTAATCTTGGAATTAAAACTGCAGCAGAGTAACTAGGTTCTTTCCTTATAGCGATGTCTCAGCATTACTGAAAAGCATTCTTATTCTACAAATGGGTTATGGTCATCTTCTTTTCTCCATTGGCCTGGTCGGCACATCAAAGCACTACAATTTACAGCTAATCAGATGTGTAATTTTATAAACCTAACCAGCCCTCTAAAGCATTACCTCACCTGTCTTCTAGCTTCACATGTTCATAAGTTTCTTTGTATAAACCAGTGCTCACCCTGGCAACAAATTAGATTTTGTCAACATCATATAGAATCTTTGCTAGAACTATTCTCATGAACAGTCTTAGAACAGAAAATGAAAGAACAGAAAAGGCACGGCACCTTCTTTTTTTAGTTCCATTCATTTGGAACAAAGTACTATTAATATGCAGAACATCCCTGATTACAAGATCTTCAGAACTAAGCTTCTCGGCCACTAAACCAGCAACTGCAATGTAACTGACTGAAACTTTATTATCGAAAGCAGCCATGCAGACTGACAGCAAAACTACATTAGCATCAAACAATGAATGAATGCCTGTCTCAGCAGCTAAATGCACCTCATACCACAGTATATCAAACCACTTCCTGCGTGGCTTATTTAAACAACCCGTTATTGCTAAACATCAATCTGGTCTTAGTAGTGAGCATAGATTCTACCACATGTGAAGACTGTATCATTAAAGAATACACATTTTGGTTTTATATCTCATCCAACTACACCTTTCAAAAGAAAGGACATTTTAATTATTTTTCTGATGATTTATTTACTTGGTTGATGTGTATAATATGATCATTTTGATTAATGTCTCTGTTCTTCTTTTTTTGCTACCATAATAACTAGATATTAGTAAAAGAATTGTCTTCCATTTCCTACTATTTATGTAATATGTTATTTTATTTTTTAGTTGTATAACTTGCTGTAGCAATGTCCTTCTGTCCTCCTGTAACTCAAGTATGTCCAAAAGAATTTCACAAAGAGAAGTCCAATGGGCAAAAATATGTCATATCCTGAGCCTTTTAATTTCTCAGGTCTTCTCTCATTGCATACATATATATAAGAGATAGATTATGGCTTAGTTATAAAATGTTTCATAAGGAAGAGTTAAGGCTGTTGTTGGGCCACAAGATCTTTGATAACTTGAGATCAGTGCTTAATGACTGTCTCTCATTTAAGATATCACTGTTTAGAACTTACAAAACGACAATGGCTAACCACTAAAACAAACTTCCTTCATATATCAGGTGTTCAGACTCTCTGACCTCATTTATAAAAGTGGCTAACTAAACCTATAAATCTAGCCTTTTCCAACTAATGTGATGGAGTTTGTTTTCATGGCCACTAGACCTGGGCACAGGTTAGCAAGAAATATGAAACTAAATCTAAACATTTTGTAATATCTGACCTTGTTAGTATGCATAAATTATTAATCATTATGTGAATATTATTTTATAATCTCTAACCATTTTGTAACTATTAAATGCTCACCGGACCAGGCTATCAGCCCAGTCACCTGGTCAACAAACATATAAGAAAACAAGCAAACGTATACAAAGTTAAGAGAGAAAGAGATAAAAGACATGCAATACTGTTCTCACTGCATGCTAAAAAGAAATATCCTGCCAGTTCTACACTCATCATTTCACAGAACAGTTCTTTTTTTTACAGTAAATAAACAAAACCCAGCCTTCCATGTGTCTTCATTGAATGCCATCCTTTGAAGAGGCAGGTGGTATGAAACAAATATACATCTACTCATCCAAACACACTAAAGTACTGTAACAAAAATAACATAATTGTGGGTAAAAATTAAACATGTAATATCAAACTTTAATTAAATTACTTCCCATGAAGCCTTTTTCCATTAACTAGAAAGCTCTGTGTTTAATTTAAGCATTCCAAATTTTTATGATGAAAGGCAAAGGTGTTGGGGGTTAGCATTTCCATAGCATCCATAGTTTTTATCTGCCTGATGCATTATCCTAGATAACATTTTTCCCTCTCCACTCTTTGGTGAATAAACTCTTCCATTTCCAGTTCATATATAGACACCATTCAGGAAAAATTACATCATGTAAACTGGCTCCAGTAACATATACACAGTCTATTTCATTTATCTAGAGCTAGCCCCACAAGAGTTATTCAGTAAATCTTTAATTAAAGTCAGATTTTATAAGACATCTTCCTTTCATAATCTTGTATGCTAACCTGGATTTTACAAGATTAGATTATATTCCCCTAATCCTACCTATATATTGAACTATGGTTTAGTCTGCCAATGCATATTTAACACTAGGAAGCTTTCATCTCTATCACCTTTCTTTGTATAATTGTTTAAATGCTTAAAAAACCTGTACTGTATCTCCATAAACTAAAGTACCACCCAAAATCTTTATTGATAGTTTAACAGGAGAGGAACAACTACATAGATCATATTTCCCCTTGAGCCTAGGTAATATTACCCTGTCGTCCTTATAGGGTTTGACCTGAAGCACTGTGATTCATAATGAGCCTACGTAATATAACACTGTCTTCCTTACCGTGTTTGACCTGAAGCACCATGATTCATAACAATGCATGACAAATACCACTGATTTACAGTTAGCAAAATAATGAATTTGTATTTACTCAACTTATCAGTCATGTATGTCTACTAGAATGTTAATGAGCCTTATAAATAATAAGAATAAAAGAACATTCTAACTGCAGAACAATGAATAAAAAACTGACAGAAGGACATATAGTAAATATAAGGAAAAAAATACAAGTTCTACAAAGTAAGTTATCCAGTCCTTAGGAAGTGGATCTAGCTACCACGATGGTTATAGAATGCCAGAGAGTATATATCTTTCAATACTACTGAGCTCACAAAAAAGGAAATGCACGTTATGTGGTATATCTCCTTCTAGAATACAGTCATAGTAAAGCTGCCATGCAGGCTTGCCACATATCCAAGGATGGCTGAGTCTTTGGCACTTTCAAAGGCATCATTCTGTAGCACTGGAATATAATTTGTCATTCAATGTTTTATTTCACTTTTTTTTGTATTAAGTCATCATAAAGGTTTTTACTCATATAACTTATAAGGAAACCATCAGAGCATTACATTCTTACAAAGAAAAGGTGGTCACACTACAACCACTAGGAATTCTTTTGCTGCAAGCAATGTAGCAGAAGACTTGAGGCTGTGCAGCCAGAAAAAAATAGTTTGCTTTTCATAGTGAGCAGTATAGCCAAGAAGCTGGTAAAGTGTGTTATGTTTCTGAATGCTGCATGGGAAGAACTCTTAATGATGTGGAATACTTTTTCCAGTCACAAAAGAAGAAATTGACAACATAGCAGCAATAAAGAGAAAGTTTGGGAACTATCATGAACCTAGGAAAATTTGTTTTATTTATTTGTCTTTTATTTTTTGCAAAAGTTAATGGAAAATACAGAGTATGTCACTGAGTTAAAGATTCAAGTCAAAGTTTGAATTTAATAAACAGAATTATTACTGATAATATTTAGAATTGCTTGTGATATAAGAAATGACTAGTTAAAGGGCAGTGTTTTAAGAGAAGCAGATCTGACCTTGTCTGAACCTATAGAAATGGAAGCATGTAAGATAAACAGTGATTGAAGTGAAAATGCACAATAACTATAGCAGCAATGAGAAAAAGAGCCACAAGATGCGCAGGATTTATGGCACAGTTGAAATTTGTGATTCACATACAAGGTGTAACTATAAGTACAAGAAGAAGAAGAGACCAGCGTTTAGTTCGTTTTGCAGATCCTGTGGTAGAAAGAAGCACATTGGAAATATGTGTAAAAGAAAAAAAAAACAAGAGCGCTTCAAATAATCTGCAAGTAATTAAGGCAAAATGAAAAAATAAAATGTTTGCTGGTACTACTGAAGTGAAAATAAATGATACAGTGAAATAAAAAAGTGATAGGTGGTGCAACAGGAGAATCACTCTGCTGGCAAAAAATGTTTAGAATGGTAATTTGCTCTTTCTTCTAACATAAACTGTAGAATTACCATAAAATCCCAATTCTATCTTTTATCAACTCTTAATTTTGCTCAGGTGAAACATTTTGTCAGAAAATACTTTTCTGAAGCATTGAAACTGAGAGGTACAGAAAATAAAGTGTAATGCATATTATCAACTTTGGATATCACCTTAAGCCACTGGGGCAGAAACTCCTGAGTTGAATATAAAACAGAAAGCATACGATCCTGACAGACATTACAAATATTGCAACGGTGAAAATTTAAGCTTCTCTTTCTGAGACACCCAATAAGGGAGTTCATTAATTCCAGATCTTAACCTAACTTAATTACCAATGCATTAAAGCAACATGTAATGTAAGATCTATCAATAAATCACTACACAGTTGTGGGATCCCTTCTTGAATGCTATTATTTCACAAGGCTGCCACTCCAAGGTCAGCCAGAACATCATTACCCTCAAATGTGAAGAAATACCTAAAAAAAAGACAAATTGCTTAATTTTAATTAATTACATCCATGAGGAAACTACAGTATTACCACAGCTGTAGGTAACTAAAACAATAAATGAGCCATCATATTTCATTAAGCCTGACAACTTTAAAAAAATGCCTACAATAGCATAAGCAGAGCAAGAACTAGAGAAACTGAATGCTAAACTAGACTGCTTACCAGCAGTACTATCAAATGTTTTAGTAGATATGAAGTCTTCAAAGAAAGGTCTCAGACAATTAGACTAGGCATGCAATATATTTCAGACAAATCTACTTTTTTCAGAGAAAACATTTGCTTTTAAATCTGGTCACATACATGATCTCTTGCCACTACTATGGAAAAATAAATAAATATCAGAAAATTGTAATTCAGATTGGAAAATGTGGAAAATGTTTCAAGAGGAAATACAGCAGTATGCTGATTAATCTAACTGAAAGGAAAGGAAGTAAGAAGCCATCTGATTTTTACAAGAACTACTCCCATAGACCCTGGGATTAAACTGTAACCAGCAATTATAGGAAAGGTCCCAGTGAACACTTTCACCTAATCCACCAATTAAAGGCAAACCTAAGCACCTGTTCTTCAAAATCCTTAATTATGAAAATAATCTATTGGACAGTTATTTTCTGGACTATTACTCATATCCTGTATAAAGTTCTGCTGCTCCCTTCTGACTTAACTCTGCTTCCTGTAACCCATCATTAACTTTTTTCTGACTTGGTCCAAATCAATCTTGAGTGAATATTTTTGTCTTTTTTTAGTTTTGTTGTTATCCTGATATTACAGTAGACTGATTCCATTTTGTTAGACGAACACAACTGTTTTAATTGATCCTGTACTTCTTTTTGAAGCAAATGGTACAAATCTGTTGACTGTTTGATAGTGCTGTTGGAATGTGACATTTAACATTATCTTTGACTGCCTGTTTTGAAATTTCTTTGTGTATTCTGTCAAAAGTGTATCCTGGTTTACTAAATACTCAAGAGTTCAACATAGTGAACCTGGTAACATGATCAGTACTCTATTCATGACTTTCAAAAAATCTTGCCTTGTGGGGTCAGAATACATTGATTCATTGTTGGTTGAACTACTCTATATCAAACTATGTTTCTGTCATTGAATTATTTTACACTTTTCTTGGGACTCATTAACAGTCGTGTAGGCTTTGCTCTAAGCCTACATGATTTAATCATGTTAGCATGATAAACAGCAACACTACATGAATATGCATGCTGCTCATTACACCTACACATTTGCAAGCACCAGTATTTGCAGCCATGGAAAAGTGCTTACAAGCATGAACACAGAGCAAACAAAATGGCTTGCCTGTAGACAAGCCTAATATACAAGTATGTGTTGTATCCCAGAAATACAAAGATGAATTCTCATGGAGGGGAAGTGAAATGGGTGAACTGTAACACAAATAACATAGTTGCACTTCAGAAGTAAATAAAAGTGAAGGGAAATGAGGAAAATGTAGTCAGATACTGCAGGCAAGTGTGCTGAAGTGTTAAAAGAAACACTGGTAACGTATAAGTACTGCCATAATGATGTAGTGCTAATTAATCTCAATGACAATACTTGACTTGTGCATTTAAATAAAAATGGACATGATAACAAACAATATGAAAGGGACATATAGCTGCAGTGTAACAAAGGGGAGTTAACTCATTAGCGTCTATGTGGTGTGGAATGCTACACCTCTAGCAACCTACACACATCCTTGCATTCCAGAGCATTATCTGAAAAATCAACTAAAAAGCATAAGACAAACAAATGTTAGTATTTTGTGGACAATAAAAAATATATACAAATAGCAATGTTATCAGTAAGAAGTATCATTTACAGCAATGACAGTCAGTGCATTTATAATCTTTCCATAAATATTATAATATATTACAATGCACACAAACACAGGGTTATATTCTTTGCTAAACTTTCATATACAAATTGTTATACAGTTTGTTCTAAAAATCAATAAAATAAATGTGCTATGTTTTTGGAAATTGTTAAATGTGCTATGTTTTTAGAACACAGAGCCTTATGTGTGTAATGTATTTGTAATATGGAGCTTTTCTCCCCGGGCCTCTACTGAAAACGGGCTTTCGGGCCCAGTGGACTTCCCCGGTTATCAAACTGGAAATAAATAAATAAATAAATATACCTTGTAAACTACACAACCTAGACATATATTGCTAGAACACATTTTGTTAACCAGACATAAACTTTGCCATGACAGCAAGAAATTCCTCTCTGGATGCATGTTTACTGAGATAGTTACAGAAATATGAAAACATATATTTGATTGTAGAATTAGCAATATGAATAACACTGAATATTTCTCAAAATGTGCAACTTACAGTGCAAATACCAATGACAGTTTTCTTCAACAATATCTAAGCTTTCATCTGATAACATGGAAAAGATTGGAAGTCATTTTTTTAAATATTAAGTATATATATATATATATATATATATATATATATATATATATATATATATATGGAAATATTGCTTATTTTGATAATTACTAGCAAAAAAGTTGCAGCATCTCCAGTATATTGTGATATAAATGGACTTTGCAATGAATGTTCCTGTCTTCCACCTTAATATTTCACACCATTTCTCTCAATAGCATCTAGGCCTCCCAGTTATGAAAACATGAACATAAATATGAAACTATGAATATTAAGTGGCAAAAAGTGATTAATTTTTCTACTGTGAGAAAGTGTCATTTTGTTAATTATTCCTTGCCCTTTCTAATACTGCCCATTATTAACTGGTAAGTCACTTAGTTAAAGAAGCCCCAACAAAGTTCTGGATGCTATAAGGAGCTATGGGTGTTGACTGGATAAATATAAAAAGGCACTATAGTCTTGAATGGTTTCATGTGATATACATGTTAATAAAATGCTGATTTGAGATAACAGTCAGCAAGAACAGTAGATACATTATGGGATAAATGCATAGACTGTACAGAGGTTCAAAACACCAGTAACCAATACTAAAATCCCAAAATTGATTGTGATGCACACCTTCTGTCAATAAACAACTGATTGCATCCAAAAGTTAATCAAGCACTTTACTGAACACAATGACATGTGGATGAATCACAAGTATGACATTCCACCTATGCTAAGTCAGTACATCATATGATTGTGTTACAATCTCTTTGAGATAAAAGGGATAGGGAGGTCTCTCTCACTGTAAATGTACACATGATTGCTGTGGTGGATGTCATTCATTATTATAATATAAGGTCCCACAATGCTAACAGTCACCAAATGTGGGTGTTGAACCCCTGAGCATTTGACTACAGAAAATACATGATACTGTAGAGAATGAATGTGCCAGAGTAGAAGTGTCACTACAATTGTGAGATATGTCATCAATAAAAAGAGAAAAGCAGCAAGCAAGTGGGCCCATGTGTCTACAGTACAAAAAAACACAAAATCCACAAAGAAAAGCACTGGAGAAACTGAGAAAATTCTTATTTAGCATAGTTAATGTTCGCTATTCGTCTCAGTTTCTCCAGTGCTTTTCTTGGTGGATTTTGTGGTTGGAGATATGTCATCATGTTATTACTTCAAGAGATGTGTGTGCCTGGAATTGCTGTAATAAAGCAACAACATCCAGAAAATTATCTCATTCCCTCATGCCAGAAGAGAACAAATAATGCAAGTGTTATGTAAGGAAAATGTAATGACATGCCATCATTACTCTGAATAAAATATGAGAAAATATCATAGCTTTTTGTAAGAGGAATCAACATCTATATGTGTACAGTGTTAGCAATATGTATAGTCACAGTAAGACTGACAATGTAGTCTGAGAAGCAATGAGTGGATTTGAGCTAACTACCAAAGATCACAAGCTAGACATTAGTGCCTGAAGTGCAAGTACCACACAGCATGTTGCTATACAACTCTGACAGTGCCCAGTTGAATGGATAACATCACCATTGTTTATTAGCTGGATGTTGATGTTAAGAAATGGTTGAATGGCACAATAACACTGTACAGCTGCATATCATATAAGTATTTGAAGAGCTGTCTACACAGTATGAGAGGGAAAGAGACACTCATAGCTGGACTCAAACCTCCTACCTATGTAGGTACATAGTCTACAAAGTACAGTATCAAAGTCATGTACTATAGGAGAATTCACACTGCAACTGTCAGATACTGCAGTTATGTAAGGATTATGTAATCATTGTGTTGCCAAAATGTATTTTCTCTGGGGATGCTAGAAGTTGCTAATTTAACACTGTGCCACTGCAAATACATCTCATAAGTGGAAGTGTACATAATGGTGGTTGTGAAGTAGCCAAATGTATAGCATGGTAGTCACAGTCACACAATTTAAGCAAGGATGTACTTAAACCTCCTAACTATCTAGATACACAATCTACAGAGCATAGTATCAGCAGCCAGTGCTACAGGAGAACTCTGAGTACAAGTGAGGCCTTCAGCATTTATGAAGGGATGACATCAGCAGTGGACTGCCAAGGAGAAGTGTGTGTGTGTGTGTGTGTGTGTGTGTGTGTGTGTGTGTGTGTGTGTGTGTGTGTGTGTGTGTGTGTGTGTGTGTGTGTGTGTGTGTGTTAAAATTACTTTTACAGCTATATGGAGTTGTAAATGTTGCCAACACAAATATATGTAAATAAATCTGAATCTATTTTCAGTCACATACACACACACACACACACACACACACACACACACACACACAAACACACACACTCTCTCTCTCTCTCCTTGGAATCACTGCTGCTTTAAAACCTTCTACCTATCTAGCTTCACATTCTAGAGAACAGTGTAAGAAATGCAAGCACCACAGGAGAGGTCTGACTTTTAAAGTGGGGGAGTGAACTTTAGTGAACATCAGTATGTTGCAGATGTCATTATGAAAAACAGAATAAGGGGATAGTAGACTGAACCATCTAGCTAAGGGTTTTCCCGTGTGGAAGAAGTTTAATATCAGCTGTTTTGAAAGTTATACCTACCTGGTTTTACAGCCCCACACAGATAAGTTCATCACTGGGAGATTAGACCATCCTACCTATCTAAATACATAATCTACAGGTCATTGCATAAAACACATGCACCATAGTAGAATACTGACTATAAGTGAGAAATACAGCATCATTGAGGAGATGACATCATCACTTCATTGTAGAAGCATGCTATTGTTAAAAGTCAATACACTGATGCTGAATTACCGTTCAAGGCAAAACATGTCACGTGAGTGTAAGGTTACACATTGCAAGCATGAGTGAAGTTATTCCAATATATTATGATCTCCTACCCACACATGATAATTGGTGTTGTATTCAAATCACATGCCTAACTAGAAGTCAGTCATGCATAGTATGAGACTGCACTTTAGAAAAGATGACCTCATCAGTGTATTGCAAAGAAGATATTGTTGTGAAAGCTGGGATAAGGAGATGGTGGCTTCATCTAGCAGTTTAAAATATTTATCCAGAGTGGAAGTTGATTGAAAACAGCTGTGTTGAAGGACATTCTTACCTGCCTCTCAACACCCCAATGACACACATGATTCTCATGTTGAGCATCAAACCCCCTTTCTAGTTGTATAATCTAGAGAGCATAGTATTTGTTGCAAGCACCACAGAAGAAGTCTGACTCTTAAGGTGAAAAAGTGCACTTTTGACACGATGACCTCATTACTGAGTTGCAGAGATGATGTTTGTGCTAAGGGAGCCGTGTGCAAAGCTAAATGTATTCTCATCAGAGAAAGTGGACATAGCATCAAGTGTTTTACACACACACACACACACACACACACACACACACACACACACACACACACACACACACACACACACACACACACACACACACACACATTTTCCCATGTTGAGAATCAAACCTACTACCTATGTAGGTTACACAATCTAGAGAGCACAGTAGTAGTCACAAGCACCAAAGGAGAAGTCTAACTCTTAAGGAGAGAGAGAGAGAGTGTACTTTTAACAGAATTACCTCATCATTGTGTTGCAGAGAGGATATGTCTTCTAAAAGTGGGATAATAGATCTGTGCAAAGTTAAATATATTCTCCTCAGGAAAGTGGACACAGCACAAAGTGTTATTTACCTGGCACTATACCCTCCATACACACACACACACACACACACACACACACACACACACACACACACACACACACACACACGCACACACACACATACACACACACTCACACATGCGCATTTCCCATGTTCAGCATCAAAACTCCTACCAATCTAGTTACACAATCTAGAGAGCACAGAATTAGTTGCAAGTGCCACTGGAGAAGTCTGATTCTTAAGTTGAGAGAGGTTATGAATCTGAAGTGATGAGTGCTTGTCCTGTTATCTGTGGAGCTATGGCAGGCTGAGCCTCAGTGGTCAGTCTACCTCTCTGTGCTGTTGGTTATTTTATTTTTAGCAGCAAAGAATGCAAAGAGCAGAATGTTAAAAAATTATAAAACCACAAAAAAAAATCAGAGAAAGGGTAGAGGGTAGACAAAAAATAGCATTAGATCCATATCATGTCACATTGCTTTATTTTTTCAATACCCCTTTTTGGAAATACATAAACAAATATAATAACTGACTATTGTATCCTTTTGATGCATCCAGACATGATGGGAAGGTATTAATCTGTCATAAAATAAACAAATCTCACTGACAGGATATAATAAATATCAGCCTTTATTTTCCTATGATGTAATAATTGTAATTACCATAATTGAAATGCTCCAGACATTCATTATTGCAGTTAAGATTTTAAAAATACTATCCTGTAATAAAAACCTAATTGTTGCTTCTGGGTATTTAACACACATACAGATAAGCTAGTGCTCTCATTGCCTAATGCAAACAGCAAGAACTAGTGGAGAAGACATGCATGCTCGATTTCAAGGTTGAGGTATGCCTGCTCAAGCTGCTAAGGAGTGAGGGACTGAACATTGTTATCTGGCTTGTGTTTGGACCTGTGACATATTTACCCCATACCTCTCGGAGGTGAGATAGTCTCTCGTGGTGTGCCAAACAGTTTGCTGCTATTACCTCTGCAGCTGTACAGTACAAAAAGAGAAAAATGTAAAAGCATAATGAGTAACTGTGTTTGCTGACTAGATAATTAATGCTATATCATAGACAGGTTATGGGTCAGTATACTTATACAACTGAAGTGTGTTTGCAGTCCTAAATTCATTCTCACATCAACTTAGGAGGTCTTACTTGAATGTCTTAAGGTCACTTTAATGGTGACAACGTTGTTCACCAGTGAATGGAATGCCTGCTGCACTGGAAACAGCCTTGGCCAAGCTATTCCAAGCCTATATTATATAGCAATAAGGGTGTCAAACATGCCATTGAGCTTTGCCATGTGTAATGCTTAGTCTGTTGACATGGGTTCCAATGTTCAACAATGGCTTGCTTAATAGCATGGCTTTTAATCCTTGCAGACTTGAAGGAAAAAGAGGATGAACCATGATGTTAGGGCTTACACAATGCTAAAATATTGTTGTATCAACTGGGAATTGAATTCATGGGATAAATCAAAAATTGAAACTTCACTTATTAACTGACATTGACACAGAAAACTATATTTTAAGCATGGGAATTAGAGCTATACTAATTTCAGAATAAATGAAGGTGCACTTCAGAGAGTCTTGTATGTGAGCAATTTTAATTAGTCCTGGGAATGCATTCCTATGTAAAAGTCAGTATTTCTGCACGTAAATATATTTCAGATGGATGATGTTGAATGAGCTGAGTAATACAGGTTGGAGTATGTTACATACATAATTCACAAGACATAACTGTCCTAAACACATAGTTTGGATATGTGATGAGTCACAACGATTATAACAAAAGTATTGTGCTCATCATACATATGCAAATGAATTTTAAAAGAAATATCATCATTGTCATGTTTTAAGAAATTCAAGAAATTAGTCTGATGTTATATGTGAAGCATTAATGATATATGCTAAATAGAAAACTTGTTGTGAGAAATGGTATACTGTCACCCTTTGTAAAAATATCTTTTGCCTGGATCTGAACCCTTAATCACTTATGTTTTTTTTTTATCTAAACTCACTGCACTTATACCTGTGCCACAAAGATGGGCATGCGACAGGTGGAATTTCTCTACTCTGTACTGTCCAGAGTGCTGAAAAAAACACAATTGACAAGCATGTTTGCACTGCATAAGGTAGCCTAAACTAAAATGTTCCCTTTTTTCTTAGATAGAAAATTGTGTTCATGTGCTGCAAAGCAGACAGCAAATGTAGATTAAAAAATTACATACTGAAAATAATTGAAGTGTAATCTCTAAACATGATTCAAACAATTTACTGTGTGCCTTATTTCTCTCAATTCACTTCATTTACAACTTTTACTGCAGAGAAAGTTACCTAACAGGTGTATTTTCTTCACTGAGTACTATCCAGAATGCTGGTGACCATGCAAAGCTGCCAGGCTGGCTTACTCTACATAAGGTAGCCTAAACTAAATGTTTCACTCTTTTCCTTAAGCACTGAAATGTAATTTCACTCTGCCAAGTGATGCATAAAAATAGAAGGCAGTATTTATCAAAAGCATTCACAAAAATTGTTTTGGATAATAATTTGAAGGCATATGAAATGAATCATAGTATATATCTAGCAATGACCAGAGGTACTATTACATTACACTGACACATTCAGCCTTCTCACATTTCCTTGTCACATCACTACTATCATGTATGTCTCACCATATCAGGACTTTAGACAATGCCATGGGAATGTTAAAGGGGACAGGCAGCAGCAGAAATGCTTTCATTTTTCACACTGTACATACAATTAGTATTGACATCATTTAAAATGACATATCTGTCACTTTTAGTCATTACTGACCTTATGTGAGTTTCCCACCTCAACAAATTCATACAACTAAATGTCAAGATTTATTATGATCTCCCTCAGTAAAGTGATCTGTGAACAGGTTTCAAACCTTCCATCACCTGTACAGTTTCTCTAAGCTCAATACATTTACATATTATGCCACAAAGACAGGTATATGACAACTTGAATTTCTTTAATCAGTACTGTCAGTTTTTACACTGGGAAGTGAACTAGCATTTGCTGCTACTGACCACTGCCAGTCAATGGAGTGCAATGCCAAATGGCTCATAAACAATAAAAAGGCACCTTTTAAAACAAGTACTGGAAAATGGATTTTTGATGTTTAATCAGCTTTATCTTACTACAAGAACCTGTATGGATTTGAACCCTCAAACCAGGGTATTAAAAATAATCATATATAACACCACAAACTGAAGAATAAAAACAAAAAAAAAAAAAAAAGGAAGATATCCACAAGAATTTAATATACTCTGACATCTCGACCAAAGGCTTCAAGGAGTAACATCTTACATAAAAATCACATACCTTAAATACACTCAATAATAAAACAATCAACACTTAATTATTTAATTAAATAAGATATCTCCAGTTGCATTCCTCATTTAACCCTTTCAGGTTTAAAGTCTCAAATTTTAAAATGTAAATAGATTCTTTAAACAGCAAAAGATTTTTCAAAAGCACTTTGTTAAACTGGGAGACACCTATTTTTTTCTATTTAGATAATTAAATGTTGATTGTTTTATCATGGAGTGTATTTAAGGTATGTGCTTTATTAAAAATTATCATTTAAGATTATCTCCCATATTTTTCCACAGACAAAGGCATATATTAGCAAGGTGAAAGAGTGTTTAGATGTACTGAAAATGTGACACTGCAACAAGTCACATTGAATGTGCAACAGGAACAAATTATGAAAGTTGTTCTTTCTCATTTGCCAGGAAATGTTTCACAATTGGGATATTGCCAACAGTTAGAATACCAATGTATCTCACAATCTTAAACAAAGAGTACAAACAATGCAGGTGTATTTCTCTCTTTCTTTATGGTGCCTCATTCCCTTTTCTGTGCTTTCCTAAGAGTAATGCTATCTCACTTCTATCACATATGTTATCTGTATCATTGCTTAATGGCCTACCTTGAATATGCCCAATATTTCTTAGTAAGAGACAGTAAGTGTGGTCATTAAACAGCATTTGAATGTAAGGCATGTTGCTGTCCTAACTCAGTTAATATACTTTCAGACATTTTGGTAAATCTCGTGTTCCTGACACACCATCAGTAAGTGTACATTAAAGAAGGGAGACTGTGAAACACTAGTTGTTCCTGTAGTGAGAGTAATCATAGACACCTGTAAGCCATTAGTAGGTAACATTTCTCAATTCCCGTCCTTGTATTGCTAGGGCATGTGCTTGAAATTGTGTAGCTCCATCTACCATGTTTACCTTCCCTGCACTTATTGCAGATTGTGGTATTCAGGAATGCTAATGATTTAACACCTTATTTGCATACTTACAGCACTCACAGGGGTGACTCTGTACAATATAAAGGTAAGCATGCAGTTAATGCACTTGTATTAGAGTAAGGAAAGTATCTGGGTCCATAGTGCTTGATACTGCTAAATACACGCACCCTCTGGAGAATTATCTACTTTCTACACTGCTTTCTGTTCAAGGTATTTTGTTATTTCTTACATAATGATTTTAATATAATATTAAGGATGAATTACAATGCCCAGTACAAACCATTTATTTATCTTTCTGCTGTTTCTTTATCCTATATTGTTGGCATAGCCAATGTATATCAGTTATGTCTGCATTAGAAAAAAGGTTGCTACTGAATGTTTCTGGGCCTATTTTTTTTAGGTTTTATTTTACTAGAATTTGAAGAGTTATTGCAGGTAGGGCGGACACGGTGGTGTAGCGGTTAGCGTTGTTGGCTCACAGCAAGAGGTTCTCCGGTTCGATCCTTGGCTGGGTGTCTTCTGTGCAGAGTCTGCATGTCCTCCCTGTGATCGCATGTGTTTCCTCCAGGTGCTCTGGTTTCCTCCCACATCCCAAAGATATGGTATAGGTGGATTGGGCACTCTAAATTGGCCCTAGGAGTGAGTGTGTGCCCTCCGTGGAAGGTTGGGTGCCGGGCTGGCAACTCAACACCATAAAACTCTACTGCAAATCATGAGTGGACAGGTGATCTGCTGTGGTGACCCCTACCCAGGAAAAATCTGAAAGAAGAAGAAGAAGAGTTATTGCAGATGAGTGTAGTATAGCTTCCTAGCAAGGTCAGGTATTTTTACATGTGTTAGCAAAAATTAATATGTTAGGTTTGTGATATCTACCTGGCTGCCCTCCTCAGCAATGGAGATGGCACCATAATAGTTTTGTACATTTCTACTTCTACATTGTGAATTATTATTTTTAATATTTTTGAGGGAACTGTTCTAAATTGTGTGTAGTCATAGGGAACATTACCTTTAAAATTGTTGTGTGCATGATGTATGCATATATTCATGTATATTTAAGCTCTCAGCAATCCTGTCTGTATATGATATGTTGAATTGTATGTCTGTTTTTTGTTTCACCATATACAGGGATATGTCAGCCAAGAAGAAAGCTATGCCTGCAAGCCACCATATACTGATGCAGAAAATGAGGTCATTATCCAGTCCATGGAGCTTTTATATTAGGGAGAGGTAGAGGTGACCAATCTGCCTGTGAGAGGATATGGGAGAATGTGGTAAATGACATCAATGCTTTGAAAGGCATGGGAGAAGTTAGTCCCAGGTTCAACACAGGCAAGTGATATGATAACCCCTGCCTACCATAAGGTGGCTGCAGATGCCCAGGAACAGATGTTTTGGGGAGGTGGTCCTGCTACTGAATCACCACTAACTGAAACAGAGGAGTTCCTGTCCACTGTCAGAGACCCAGATAGTTTGGCAGATGGTTCACACAGAATCCTTGATGCTGGTGTTGATGTGGAGAACAGACCCAGAGGGTCTCAAGCAGAACTTCCAGTTATGCAAAATACAAGTGTTATTGTTATATCTTTATATGCATATATCTTATAAGTTTGATATGTGTAGAGCCAGTAGTAAGTGTTAGTCAGATGGCACAGTAATAGAGAGACAGAGGAGGGTGGTGGGGGGAATTTGACAGGTCAGTAGATTTTTGTATGAGAACATTCATAATCTGCACATATAAAGGGGATTGTTCTCTGTTTCATGTTCTGTTTGCATTTTGATGCTTATCATCCTTCTTTGCTTCCCCTTCCTTACATACAAGGACATCTGGATTGCAAGCTGCAAAACTGCCTGCACATGATAAGCACACATTTGGCTATTGTTATTACAGTATATAAGGTAGATTCAGGTTTAACAGAGTAAACTTTGTGTTGCTGTAGCATATATTATAGTTTAACATAACTTTCATATAAGAAAAGCTTTTGATCAATTGCATTCTCTGTTTGTTTGCTGTATCTATTATTTGTTTTCATAGGTGATCCTGACAGGTGCACCATGTAACTCCTACCACCTGATGTCAGAGGATCTGAAGCCTCTGATGATGATAGTAGTGAGCAAGAGGCAGAGTCTGCAGGTGCAAAGGGTCAGTCGGACACTGAGGTTGTGGCTCCCACATCCTCTGCTCATATTTTGCACACAGTCAGTATGCCTATGCATACCCATGTCACAGAGACCTCTGATATTATACAGGTTGTGGGTGGCACAGTACTTCAGGGTAGTGTGGTTACTCTGGTTTCAGAACTAGTTTCTTCTCCCTGTAGCCATTGTGAGGATGAGGTGCCACACATGACAGTTGGTAGAGGTGTTCAGAAAAGGCCTGCTGTCCACCCTCCTACTCCTGATGCTGGTGAGTTATTAGGTCCTGACATACATATGTGTAGGGCCATAGTTGTAATAGGCACGTTCCACTAGGGCTTTGGATAAGATAGTGGGAGTACTAAATATCATACATTTTGACATGCATGACTCCCTGAACTGTGTTAGTGACTCTTTAGTCAGGGTGAATGACACATTGGATCATGCAAGTTCTCTGATGGAACATCTGCTTGGGGAGGATGGGCATCCACTTTGTTGGAGAGCCATTACATCTTCTAGTGTTAGCAGATGTGGTTGTGCTAAATCCCACTCTTGCAGTACCTCCACTGTTAAGTCACTGACTGCAGTGTCCACATCCCGACATGGTAGACCAAGGAGTCGTGATCCTGGATGTAGTCATGAGAAGAGCTCATCCAGTAGATATCACTCACATTCAGGTAGAACCCTGACTTCTAGCCAGGGAAATGGGCGTAGCAGTGCAACTCCTACCACAGGTAATTCTCATGGTCAGAGCAACAATGCTGAACTGACTACTCTACCATGCACAGCTCACACCAGTCTGAGATACCAGGATATAGTGCTAGCACAGTGCTTGTGTTCATGCAGACACACAAACACATTAAAAAAAACTTACCCATAGCACCTTACACGCATACAATCTATCTAAACAGAGCTATACATCTCTTGTTACTGGCCCTGACCACTGTATACTTTAATAAATACGTGTTGTTTACTCACACACACTCACTTCTTTGGTGTCAGCCTTGGTCTCCTGTAACTGCCTCCTTCCAACCACCCTGTTAAAATGATGATGATTGTACCCTGCTCTTTGCACATGTATTTGTGACTTAGGGTTACATGTACGTCTGATGCACACAGTAGATAGCTACTACTTGCTTACTCACAAGCTTGTGTTTATCAATATGTATTGCAGAAGAAAAGGCTTTGATTTTTTGCTCCTACTCATTTGTGAATGATTGTTTACATAACTGTTGAACCCTGATGCACTTCAGTTAGTATTGTAAATAAAACAATCAAAGCAGTAGGTATTTCAGTCTTGCTTCTTCCTATACTTATGCAAATGATGATATAATTGACCTGTTCCATGGTTTATAGACAAGTGCCAAGTGAAATGCTTGATGCAAAGTATTGGGTACAGTATATAGCTTTATACTGCAAACAACAGTCATATACGCTATTACTGACATAAGCGTACACCTCAGACAAATGCTCTGCTTAGGGGCATATGCATAATTCCATTTGAGAGCACTCAGTTATGTAACTTTTTTTCCTAACAGGTTCAACTGTTCTTACCTTGTCATTATTGAAGGTACAAATTGAATCCTTGGGGGTTGTTCCTGTCTGATGCTGTCAGAACACAGCCATTACATAGTTAAGTAAAGGTTGTGGAGTTTGACAGGTAACAGTTTTCATATTTGTATATGCATGGAATCTTATGCTTTGACCTAGGTGGTGTGTGTGTGTGTGTGTGTGTGTGTGTGTGTGTGTGTGTGTGTGTGTGTGTGTGTGTGTGTGTGTGTGTGTGTGTGTGTGTGTGTGTGTATGTGTGTATGTGTGTGTGTGTGTGTGTGTGTGTGCGTGTGTGTGTGTGTGTGCACTATCATTTTCCTCTTAGCCAGACCTAGGGCATACTGTGCATGTCTCTGTCTGCCAATATCATCTGATGCTGGTGGTTCTCCCTCAGAGTCCTCATCTGTGTCTGCTGATGCTGCTGCTGCTGGCCTTGACTGTGCTCCTTGAAACTGTGATCCTTCCCCATTCTGTCCTTGTTGAGCTGTTTCCTGAGAATTATATTGTGTAACATGGAACAGTGTGCCTGCATCATACACACATATGTGTCTAGATACAGGGACCCTGATTTGAGCACTTCCAACACATGCTTTATGATATCCCTAGTTTGAGCATGAGCCTCATTGTATCCTTGTTCAGTGGGGTTGTGTCGGTTTCATATGGGTGTCATAAGCCAGGGCTCCAGTGCATAACCTGCATCCCCCACTAAATGCCTTTGTGGAAAAATCACCCCTAGCAAACTCTGTATTCAGCTGACCAGTGTGCTACATAGGTTCATATGTTGATACTTGTTTACAAGACTAATGACCACAAGGGTCATTTTAAGCCTAGCCATGCATCCCAAATCTCTGAGAAGTTCTGGTACCCTTGATAAGTGTAAGCAGGGGTTTGGGAGATGAAACATTTACAGGTTGCCTGTGTCCATTAGAGACATAAGTGCCAAGCCAGGGATGAATTTCCTGTTCCCATCTAATGGTCCAAGTTAAATTTGAATTGGGTTAGGGAGGAACTCGGATTCACACAGATGGGGAATCTGTTGCAGGGATGGGGTAGTCTCTGGGATACATACCTGTTTCTCCAGCAGGTCCTATTTATATCACAGGCAAGGTTTAAGTCCTTAACATAGGTAATTCTAGTGCTGTTTGTTTTCTGGATATGCAGGAGATCCATCAGAGTGGGGTCTGACAATGTCCTGTATGCCAGGCATAGATCTCCCCTCAACAGCCTGTAGGAGACAGAATACAAAGATAGGGCCTTGAGGCAGTCTGCACATGACATTGTACTTATGCCCTGTATTCTTTAATGAGGAACCTCTGTGAGTGTTCTAATTGTTGGATATGTCTGGTTAAGTATATACTAGAGGGCCATTGTACTCAACGACAGGTCTGATGGATGCTGAATACAGTGAAACAATGACTTCCTTGGGCCTAGATGCCAAACCTTTGTTAATAAGATGCCCAACATAAAATGATTTAATCTCTACTGTAGACACGTGATGGTCAAAGGCTACATTACAGTATATGTGTGTCCCTAAGTCCCTGACTACTGGGTCAGATCTAATATAAATACTAAAAACAAACACTGCCACGGCTAGGAGTCACTTCTTTAAACTTTTATTCACAAATTACAAACGATTGAGCACTTTCTTCCCTACATTCAGGGATTTCATCAGAATCTACATTCATTCACTATTTCACCATTAAATACTTTATTCAATCAGTGATGTCACTCATTAAAAGAACTGATGGGATGCATTTAAAGTGCACAAAACATGTTAAAACCACCTTTTAAAATCTTGTTAAAAAAACACGTCACTATAAAAAGTACTGTTCTCCTTTTCTTTTATATTTATAAAACCATGTCATTTTAAATTTCATTTCATAAAATCCACTTTTTTATTTAATAAAGGCTTTATAGAAATAACTTCATTTAAGGCTGGGGTTAGACTTGCTTGCAATTTGATTCGCCATTTTGTTTCCCTTTCCTCAATGTGGGTTAGAGAAAAGGAAAACAGTACTTTTTATAGTGACGTGTTTTTTAACAAGATTTTAAAAGGTGGTTTTAACATGTTTTGTGCACTTTAAATGCATCCCATCAGTTCTTTTAATGAGTGACATCACTGATTGAATAAAATATTTAATGGGGAAATAGTGAATGAATGTAGATTCTGATGAAATCCCTGAATGTAGGGAAGAAAGCGCTCAATCGTTTGTAATTTGTGAATAAAAGTTTAAAGAAGTGACTCCTAGCTGTGGCAGTGTTTGTTTTTAGTATTTATAGTGGACTTCACACTGCAGGGCTCAATTGTGTGTTATGGGTCAGATCTAAGCAATGTGTTGTCAATATGATATTTACCAGAGATGGATGACTTTCTGAAAGATACTATTATGCATTTCTTGGCATTTGGTTTTAGTCCATGGCTCTGACACCATTTGTTTGTCTGTGTCAGCCTTTCCTAGAGAATATTTGTGTTGGTGTGGGATTAAATGACAGCTCCTAATTTGCAATCATCTGCAATTTAGCCAGCCAGATACCATTGACATTGGCCTTAACTTCAGAGAAGTAAATGCCAAAAAGAAGCAGTCCAAGGACCAGTCCCTGAGGGACTCCACTATTGACTGTCCTCTTTGCAGAGGTGGACTCCCCAATTCTAACTTCATGGGTCCTGTCTGTGAGACAGTTGTCTAGCCAAAGCATGACATACCGGTTTGTACCTAACCTCTTCAGTTTGTGAACAATGCCCAAATCAGATATTTTGTGAAATGCCATGGCCAGGTCAAGGTAGGCAGTGTGAACCATTTTGCCCACATCCATTGCTTTGGTGACCTTCTCAAAGAAATCCACCAGGTTGTATGCATGACCTGCCATTGATTAAACCAAACTGGGTTGGGTCCATTGCCTGGAGATTTACTATATCATTATTGATCATTTTCATGATAATTCTTTCCATGGCTTTGTATATAAGACTGGTGAGATTTATGGGACTGCAGTTTCTGGGGAATGTAGATGACCCACTTTTGTGCAGAGGGACGACTGTTGCTGCCAATTTGAAGGCTACAGTTGAATAGCAATTCCAGAGGGCCTGATAGGTCATGTTCCATGCTATTTAGCAGGCAACCTGGGATATTGTCTGGACCCATTGATCCAGTGTTTTTGGCTTTAGAGAGAATATTAAGGACCTGTTCCCTAGTGATAGCATGGGAGTTATATCTGATGGTACTTCATGAGGGACGTTTGAGGAGAAGAGAGGAGTAAAGTTGAAGATGAATTTGTTGGCCAGTAGGTTTGTTTTATTTTCTGGCTCAGTATAGGTGGCTCCATTTTCATTGAGCTCTGCACACACTTGTGTATTGTCTTTGAGATTGTGAACATAGCTGAAGAATGCCTTGTGGTTGTCTGTGGAGGCCAAATTTCACTTTGGTACTTTATTTGTCCTCTGAGATGTTTGTTTAGTTTTATGAGTGTGGCTTTATCCTGCTGGGTGCTGCAGCTCCAAATTTTTTGGCATTATTTTCTTCCTTCTGTTATACAGCCTCTTGATGTTATGATTTCACCAGGGTTCTTCATTTTTTGAGTTAGTTCTGTACTTCTTCCTAGTGGGTACAGCTGCTTCTATGCAGCTATTAACATGCTTGTATAGGGTTTCTGTGAACAGTTCTGCATAAGCAGCAGCATTCTCAGGGTTTATGGGGACTTTAAATTTTGCAAGGTTATCACTTAATAGCAGGAAGTTAGCCTTGGAGTAGTTCCTGAATATTCCCGGGTTAGCTGGGGGTACAGGTTTTATTTTTACTTCAAAGGAGACCATTTTGTGATCTGACCTTACCAGGGAAGACATTACACTAGGGGGTTGTGCAGCACTCTCCCATATTAGTGAGGACCAGATCCACTATGGTTGCACCCCTGGTTGGTGCATTGACAGTCTGATCCAGGGAGTTTGTGTTTACAAAATCCAGGAATCTCTGTGCCTGTACATTTGGTGTCATATAGGATTCCCAGTAAATAGTGGGGTGATTAAAGTCACCATGAATATGATATTGGGTTGGATGGTGAGTGTTTTAAGTTTAAATACATAGTACGGGTTTCCTGGGTCTTAGGGACCTATAGCTTGCAAGCAAGTGGTATTGGATTTTGTCTATGATGATTTGAACATGGAGTAGCTTGAGTACATTGTCCTGTTCGAGGTATGTTTATTTTAGATGTAGGTTACGAAACCTCCACCTTTAGTCCCTGTCTGTGAGGTAACTGGTCTAAATGTGTGAAAGGCATTATAACCTTGCACTGTTGGTGTGCTCTCCACAGCTTTGAACCATGTCTCAGTGACCTCACAGATGTCAGCATTCTCTACAGTGTAGAGAGCTTCTAGGGAGTGGACTGTTTTGTTTAGACTCCTATCAATGAGCAGTAATATCTTTAGATTTTCATGGCTTTGATTTGCTATGTCGGAAGTACTTTCAGTTTGGCATTGCCTATTTGGGAAGACAATGTGTTTTAGCTAATATTCAAAAGCCTAGAGGGCAGAGGTGCAGACCATCCCTGGTAAAGCAGTACAGCCTGTTGACCATCTCCTTCCATGCTGACAAATGTTGCACCCCCTTAGAATGACACCAGAAACTAAGCCAATTATTAAAGTCAGTCATCGTTTGTGTGTATTGTGGCATCATCCTTGGATAAGGTAAAATGCTGCTCAATGCTAGACTCATAACAGCCTGGGAGAACATGTTCCAAGAAATCCTTGATGTCTCTCTTCATATAATCTAGGGAGGTATGCCTCAGGTCATTTACACCCACATGGGCTATGATTGAGTCATACTGGTATTTTGGGCCAATGACCTGAGTGTGTGTGTAATGTGGTGGATCCTTTCCACTGATAAGCAACTGACTGTGACTTTCCCCTGGTCTGGTGAGAGGGACATCAGTGTGTCTCGAGATGGAGTCTCCAATGACCAGATTGTTTGATTGTGTGGTGGCTTGAAGTAGAGACTCCCTGAGATATGGCTGTATGTGCTGATGTACGTGTTGTTTTAAAAGAGTGCATTCAGGGCTGCTGAGTGTACTTGTTACGTGCACTTTGTCTAGGAGGTCTTTGGGGTTTAGGAAAATTACATTTAAGTGATTCAGCATATGTGGGTCTATATGACTGATTTGAATATGTGTGAGTCATGAAAACTGCCTGGGTTACTTTCACAGATATTGTAGATGATCCCTTGGGTACTAGAGACAACTTGACAGTTTATAGAGTGGTACCCTTTTCTGTTGATGTGCCTCCTTCCCTGTTCACTGGGTGGGACTTATTTCTATACAATCTATGCCCCCTAACATTTCAAGGAAGTGTGCTGTTGTATACAATTCCTGCTCTCTCCTGTGGGTGAGTGGGAAACACAAGTGATCCCTCCCATGTTGTAGCATTACATTTAAAAACTGATGTAATATTCCAAAGGCTGATGCCTGTGACATCCCTAATATATTCCCTGTGGGTCTCTGGAAAGTACCACTAGCAATTATAAGTAATGCTACATATACCATTGTTTCCACTCGGTGGGTTCTCTATGATTTCCTTGGGTCTTGAGTTGGAGGTGGCAGAGGTTGCATATTTCCTCCAGTGTTTCCATGTCCACCCTGTATCTCTCCATAATTTCTGTGTCATGCAGTCCATGACAAGTCAAAGGGGGTCTAAATACCCTTCTTCTTCTTGTTTGAAGTCTACCAGCAGCAGTAGCACCCTGATTTAAATTCTGTTGTGAATACAGTATAATGTTAGCAGCAGCAACTCCTAACATTTTTTTCTAAGTTTAATCGTGCTTCTATTACAAAGAGTTTTGCCATTCAGGGCAAATGGCTACACCGAGTGTACAAGATTGCTTTATAGCTTCCTGAATGGCTCCGCAATGTTGGATTCTTAATTCACATGTAATTAGACTCTTTATGCTGCCATTAGCATATTCTGCCAGTTCCCTTTGTTTTGAGACACTACATGACATGTAGAGCCATTTAATGAATTCCAAATAGTGCCTTATAGTGCTGGCGTTGAGGCAGCACTTAGTGTAGCTGTTAATGAATCCATCCCTTTATCTACTCTATAAATTGCTTTTGCATATTCTAAAGTCACCACTCACCACTTCTTTGAGGTACTGCAGAACATCTTTTCCTGTTTCTAACTTCTTTAAGTAATTTGAGGACTTCTTTAAGGACACATATATTATGTCTCTTAGCCAGCTTTACTGGAGTCATAACAGGTTCATATCTTGGGTACTAATATCTGCTAGATTTTGCAAGCTTTTGTCTGAAATTACCTACTGCATGTCTCAGAAATTGCAAAGCGATACAGAGTGGACAGGGAAACACTACAGGAACTATGCAACCTCTACTACTTTCTTCCCAGTGACTCTTGCTTCTCTTTTGTCTCTCTCTCTCTCTCTATTTTCAGTCATCCTCCTTCAATCATCTTTGTCTCTTATACATATTCTACTCCACTAACCTCTTCCTAACCTCTCTGCACTTACCCATGTTTGTTGCAGTTAGGGGGTTTTCTGGATGCCCTAAATAAGGCAAGCCCTATCCCTTCTGTTTTGCAGTAACTAAATAAATAACAGTTCCTCCATATGCTGTTTGCTTAAACTATTGCTAAGTTTCTCATTGTATTCCCACCCGTGGCAGATGAGAATCAACCAAGTCTACCCTTTCCACACCCTATAGGCTGGCATTATTTTTATATGCACCCATCAATGCGTCACGTCTTCTCTCTATCCTACCTAGTGTAACTCTCCCCAACCAGTTAACCATTGTGATCAATGTCTCTTCTTCTTCTTCTTTTGGCTTTTTCCCGGTTAGGGGTCGCCACAGTGGATCACATGTCCGCTCATGATTGGCAGTGGAGTTTTACAGTGTCAAGTTGCCAGCCCGGCGCCCAACCTTCCACAGAAGGCACACACACACACACACACTCACACCTAGGGCCAATTTAGAGTGTCCAATCCACCTACAGCATGTCTTTGGGATGTGGGAGGAAACCCACACAACCACAGGGAGGACATGCAGACTCCACACAGAAGGCACCCCAGCCGAGGATCGAACTGGAGAACTTCTTGCTGTGAGGCGACAACGCTAACCGCTGCACCACCGTGGCCACCCCGTCATCAATGTCTCTATACTCTGTTATATTTGTCATCTATCTACTTGTTCCTTCTTTCCTGAATCCATTTTATTAGGTATCTACCCCATTCTAAATTAAAGCCATTGTCTTCCCCTTCCCAACCTCTATATATCTACTGCACTTTGCAACTCTTTGCAATGCCCACAGTATATTAATTGTCATGAGCCTTTTTCTACACTTCTCGTTTGCCCTCAGCACTACCCGTGCCCTGTGACATTTGTATATTACTACTGCCAGAACCCCAATGTCATTCTTACTCCATCTAAAACCATCCTTCTGTGAGCAGCAAGCAGTGTCACAGAACCTGGAAAAGTATAGTCTTAACTGTTGTTAGCACCTCTTCTCAGAAAGATATAACCCTAGCCACAATCAGCATCTGCAATGTCTTGGTAAAACTATGATGTTTTGAGGACTTGTAGGATACAGCTGAATGTGACATCATTGTTGCTGAAATATTGGTAAAAATAAGCTCTTTCTTGTCTCCACCCCTGACCCAAAGCTACCATCTTCCAGTAGCCGCAGACCTGGAAAGAGAATAGGAGGTGATAACCTTCCATTTTAGACAAGCATTTAGACTGAAAGTGCATAAAACACTCAACTAACAAAACTCAGTATAAATCTCATTCAACACCTAAATCTTAAAGATGTAGCCTGTGACATTCCTGCCTGTTCCTGCCTGTCCTCCGCAAATACTGCTGGGGACACTACATACTACTCATGCCAACGTCATTGGCAACAGCTGCTTTATTCTATGTGAGTTTAATTTGCAAAGGTGTAATAATAACCTGTCTGTTGTGAATGTCTCTAAAAGCAAGATCTCTACCAGTTAGTCACCTCACCTACACATTTTATTCCTAGGTTATATAGCAACACCATTCTAGTCTGGGGTGTGGACAAATGGTACCATCTAGGCTCTCTCATATAATTGTACATACAGTATTAATGAGTGATCACTATCCACTCCACACCTCCCATTTAGTTAAAAGACCCAAAACTTCTTGCATCTTTATAACCCCCTGAATGTTCTGTAGAGACCTATTAAATGTCATTTTCTCAGAAATTCTCCACTTGAACTTGTCTACAGTTCTAGCCCATCAAATTCTAATAAAGCCATTATAACATTCTTAAAATTACTCAAAACCCTCCAGAACATTTAATCCCATTGAAGACCATACAATTCAGGCACCAAACCTTGCCCTGGCTCATCTCCACACTTGCCACTTTACTGAACTCATGGACAAGACCTGGTCCAACTATAATCAAGATATATAACAGTAGTGACTTGAAAAACTACATCACACTCTGCCATGACTGAAAAAATTCTCTGGCACAGCAAAGGCCACTTTCCTAAAAATGAAACAGATCAACTCCTTCTGGAATCCCAACAATTTATGGACAGATTAATTCTGTCACAATCAGGACCTTATTTCCCTCACTTTACAAAACCATGAAAAATTGGTTTCAGATTCCATTTATGCAGTGATGCTAATGCTGAGTTCCTAGCGGAACTCTACAAAGGACTATATCCCTTTATGATGAGCCATCTTCCTAACAGCACCTTCCCAACTGCCTGTCCCACTTTCTCTTTCACTCCCATTGTCTTATAAGTTACTAACAGGTTTCTTAAATAATTCTCACCTCATGGCACTTAAACAAACCTAGACAGGTTTGACTCCCTCAGCCTCCATTGTCTAATTATGTGACTCTGAGCAAGTCACTTAACCAGACGCTGCTACCGGGCTGAGTCTGAAAAGGTCCATGGAGATCAGTGCTCTACCCCAGAAAACAAATACAAATAAATACATAAATAGGTACGAACAGCCTTTCCCCAAATTCCTAAAGGCCTGTGAAAAATCCATTGCTATACTTCTTACCATTATCATTAATCTCTCTCTTTCCCTCTCTCCCTCTCCCTCTCCCTCTCTTTCGCACCTTCAATTATAATACTAATCTTGAAGTCGTCTCTTAGTGACACCCCTTCCAGCTTATGCTGTGTTAGCATTCTTCTCACTTTAAGCAAACATTTAGAAAAAGTCATTTAAGCTTAGTTCACTGATCGGCTCAGTGTTCCTAACCTCCCTCATTTGCAGCATGAATTTAGATGTGGTCAAAGCATCGTAACTGCTATTTAATAGTAACTTAGCATACCGTAAGATTGATTTGGTTTTTACAGGACATGCTGAATGACAATTTTATAAACCAGGACACTTTTAAGTATCTCAGTGTGGACAGACCCCATATCCCTGCTATTTTCGGGATACCCAAGGTACATAAAAGTGTGGAGGATCCACCCCTGAGACCCATTGTGGCAGCCAATGGCTCTAAAACCCATCCTTTGGCCAAATTTATGGATATACAATTAAAAGATATTTGGGTTAGGGCCAATGGTATACTTAAGGACTCCTGGGAATTTTTGAGAAGCATTAATATCAATATGTACTCTGATTCCTTAATATTTGTAACCCTTGATATTCAGGGTTTATTTAATGTGATTCCACATTCTACAGGGTCAGAATGGTTCCAGGATGCCATTCATCAACATGGAAAATTTGACCATAATACTTTTCTGGTTTATACAGAGTTGATGGATTTGGTATTGAAACACAATTTTATATTTTTTGAGGGTGAGTTGTTTAAACAGATCCAGGGAGTGGCCATGGGAGCAAGTTGTGCCCCTACTTATGCCAACATTGTGCTCATGGTTTGGGAAGAGAAGTTTGTGTTCCAGTCTGAATATGCACAATATTGGATACGTTACAAACGTTACCTGGATGATATTTGCATTTTTTGGAAAGGTAGTATGGAAAAGTTAACAGAATTTATAGACTATCTAAACCATACCACTATTTTTTTTAAATTTACTTTGCATATTACACAAGACTATATGAACTTTCTGGACGTCAACATTAAAAAAGACATCCTAGGGAAGCAGTTTACATCTAATGTATATAGAAAGGAAACCTTTTCTAACTCATACTTATATTTCACTAGCTCCCATCCATTTAAACAGAAGAGAAGTATTATCAAGGGACAATTTGTCCGTAGTTATAGGATGACCTCTTTGGACTCGGACTTCGAAGATGAAAGTCAGAGAGTCAAAGAAATGTTTATATCTAGGAGGTATCCTAACTATTTAATTGATGAGGTATTGGAGGAAGTAAAGAATGGGAGAAAGGATAGGTTTTCCCCCATTTTGGGAACAGAAGATACAAGTGTGATAGTACCAATAAATGTGCAAGGTACCACACAACAACCAGGGGTGATGTTACCAGGTATAAAATCGAAAAACCTTGGGGGTAATTATGTGATGTTTTATAATCAGAATATCTCTAGGGTTAAAAACATTATTACTCAACATTGGAGCAGGTTTAGGTGTTATTCAGAGTTGGACGTTTTGTTTACCAACACCCTAGGATTCGCATACAAAAAAGGCAGGAACCTCAAGGATTTGCTGGAGCACAATGGTTCTATTGTTTCATGTAAGAAATTGGGAACCTACAAATGTGGGGCATGTGCCCAATGCCCATATATACTTAGACAGGATTCTGTACACATCCTGTAACGAGATTATCAGATTCAGAGTAGTAGTTTTTCCAATTTTAATAGTGAAGGCTTGATTTATTTAGCCCTATGCAAAACCTGTGGTGCATTTTACATTGGAAAAACTACTCGTAAACTCAGAAGGAGGATTTATGAGCATTTATATGCTATTAGAGTTGAAGATATCAAAAATGCCTTGTTTAAACATACACTGACATGTCCCCAAGCAAAATGGGGCTTCTTTGTTGTAGAGAAGATTCAATGTGATGTGTGGAGGGGCCCGTGGGAAAATAGGATAGAGGTGAGAGAAATATTTTGGCAATTGTTATTGGAAGCCAACAGATTCCCAGGGCTGAATGAATACATATCCATTGCCTCTATTTTAAAAGTGAGAGCTGCAAAACTATAAAATAAGTATATATTTTGTTTTGCAAGTTCTTTTTGTTGTTTTTTGATTCAAGTTTATTTATTTACCTGTCCAACACAGTGTGATGGTTTTAGTATTTATATACTTATTTTAAAGTTCTTTTTTAAAAAATGTGCATGTTTTTATCTATTTTCATCTGTATTTGTGGCAAGTTGGTAGGTTGTCACAAACATTTTAGTTATAGGATTTAATTGGTGTCAATTAAACAATTGTTTCAACTATTAATTAAATTTAATTAAATTGGGAGGGGTATATAAGCAGGCGCAGCCTTCATTCATTCATTTTACATCTGAAGAAGTCTGGTGGACGAAAATGCTTTGTATTGTGTGGCGTTTATGTGATTAAACCTGCTGCTGCTTACACCTACAGGCTTGTGTTTTATTATTACCTCCTGCCTCTTTGGGTGCCTGTTGTGGTTTTACTGCTATTTAAACTCTGAATAGCAAACCTTCCACTAGCATGGAAAAGATGCTCTAACTGTTGCCACATTTGTTGACTTAGTCAATTAATTTGATTCCTTCTCTCGTGCTCTTCTACTCACTGTAGCCAGAAACACCAGGATATTGACTGGCTTGCTGTCTACCTGGAACTATGGTCATCTAGGGCATACATAAATAGTCTACTGTAACTGCCACATTCAAAACACTTAGAAGAGTTCCTGAAGAGTCTACACTTTTCTTCACTCCCTCTTCAGATAGCTGTCAGCAGACAAGTGCTTTTTCATTTTTCATTTTTGCTCCTGCTTATCAGAGTACATTGGTAATTAAATGGTAAAAGACTGCCTTTTCAGTAGTTTACCATTTTAGAATATTCTGCCTGGATTCTTTATTACAGTGTTTGTCACTGAACTATAAATTTTTGCATCTTCAAGGTGAATGACTTTGAAGTGTTTATTTTGTGCCTTTTTTATTCACTTACACTGACATACCCTATTGATTAGTTTAACCCTTAAGATAAACTAGATGTTTTTTCCTTTATTACTGTATTTGTGTATGTTCATATTTGCTTATGGTATATATTCATGTTTATTTTTCTTTCCTTACAAGTAGCACAAAAAAAGCCCACAGCAGTAGCGTCTACTGCACTTGTTCAAGATAGTAATGATCACGTGTTTTATGGGATATACAAGGTTTAAACACACTGAGAAAAGCATTATGCAGTATGTGTTTCATGGGATATACAAGGTTTAAACACACTGCAAAAGCATTATGCAGTATTAAGGGAGCTGCTGAAAAGATAAGTAGATATGGCACTACTGTAAGAAACTAAGGCATCAGGAAATACATTAGTTATGTTAACTGGCAATGGACAGGTCACAGTGTGGCCAGCAGTACTCCTACATTTAGGGGGAGGGGCAGGCACCATGGCAGAGAAGAAGCTGAGGTAGAACTGCTTACAGCACAGGGATGAGAAAGAAGGGTTATGAGTGATGGAAACATACAGAACCCCTACCCTAATAGTAGTCGTGTTAATTGTTATGGTCCTAATGAAGATAGCCCCCATTTCTATAGTATAGGGGTTAAATGCTTAGAAGCTTTACATTTATATTCATTTCAATGTGGCATCAGAGTGTATCACCCTAAGCAAAGATGAACCTAAAAACACAAACATTACTATAGTATTACCTGGCACAGCATAATCCAGTGGATGTTTGTTGTTTGAGCCATCCAGATAGAACTAATTATACCTTTTCATCTCTCAATAGGCAAAGTCGATGTAGATTCTGTGTAACTGTTTAATCTCTTCCTCCCCGATAAAATATACATAATAAATAGCAATATTCTCACCGGCAAACTTTGAATGCTAAAAAATGAGCAGACAGCTCCCTTTATCTCCCATCTTATCTGCTAGCAGCACACTGAGACATGACCCCTTCTCCTGAAAGATTCAGATTTCATGCAATATATTAAATAAATCTGAAATGAAAAACTGTGAATGCAATGTGTTATCAGTAAACACAACAGCTATCACCTAGCCACAGAACAGCTATACCAGTCACACTCCAGGATATTATTAGTATGTAACAGAGTATAATTCACAATGTGTAATTTTCTAATTGCTAGTTTACTTATATAACATCACAGCTTTGAGTAAAGCAAGATCAATCACATGTAAACAACAGAAGAGCAATACAGGATCCCTATGGGATCTCACTGTCCAGATTATGTGTTTTGCCATATCCTGACTCCAAACATACCTTCCAGAATCTATCGTGCACTACACCCTAATCCATTTAACCAGGTAGGCAACCAGACCTAAGATCTTTAGCTTCCTGGATAACATGGTGTGGTTTATACAGTCAAGCCCCTGTAGGGTCTATAAATATAACACGAACTTGCAGACTGCATCCACTGCCCTGGAAACAAAATCCTTGAAATACAGCAAACGTATATAGCTTTATAATCACCTGTTGAATGCATACTGGGATATGAAGCTCAGAGCCAGATCATGATTAAATGGGGTCCTAGGTGGAGTAATGGACTGAGGCACCTCAGCCATACAGTATCCTATTAATAAGCTATCTCTCCCTAATGCACACAGAACACTTTTGGAACTTGTCAGTGGACATACTACTTTCTTCTTCACTTTTATAATGAGAACATAGATTTGGATTTAATTTAAAATACTTATTTCAAATTTTACAGAAAACACTCTCAGCCATTTGATAAATAAAACAAAAAAACTGTAACCATTTGATCTACCAAGACTCACACTGCTGAGTCTCAGAATGTGGAGACTATATCACCAAAATTTCAGACTTACATATACAGTAAGTCCAACATTGCCATTTCTCAAATGTATGGCAATCTCATTGTTGTATATCTAGGATTGGGGAGGAAAGCTATCCTCCACATCAGGGGTTCAGTGGAGGCTTGCCCCTGCAAAAAAACAAGTTGAAAGATAAAAAGCAATGTTCAGTATTTCCACTTGTGTATTTTTTTGGTCTTTTTTATTACAGGACTCAGCATCACAAGTCCAGACATTTCAATAGGGAGCCCAAAGATCTCCCCCATTAAAAATGGACTTAGCCTGAGCAACAGTAAGCTTCTGTTTTGCATGGATTGAAAGTGGAAGTCATTAAACTATAAGAGACATGATAGATTCATAGTCATATAGCATATAGTGAAACACTAATTAATAGCTGTATGAGGGCTCCACAAATTTAAAAGATAATGTGTAATGAATCTGCTAACACCCTGGGACAGCCCACTGAACACAAGTATCACTTTCAGGAGCAGCCTAGGAGCACTGTCTGGTGAAGTGACATGGTTAGAGATATACAGCAGAGAAGCACAGGCTGAAGGTTTCAAACCCTGAACTAGAGGAAGCAGTTCATTAACAGATCATAGCCTTCTCTACCTGCACCAGGTGCTAGACAAATTGTTCTGTACCCTAGCATAGTCAGCTCATATCCATATGCCGGTAAAAAACAAGCTAAATAATAAATGTATTAATACTTAAAACATTAACATTAACCTTGCAGACTTCACACTATCCAGTTATTCACAACCAAACAATAAGCACACTGTCAACAGTCAACAGTCAACAAAACAAGGAAATCAAGGAACATACTCAAAGAACATGGACAGCATTTTCACGCGCACACACACACACACACACACACACACACACACACACACACACACACACACACACACATATACACATAAATCAGTTACACATCAATTACAGCCCCTTATATGACTGTATGCACCTGAGATGTTTGCTTGCAATCAAATGAATGAACAAACAGATAAACAATTACCTAGAAATGTATTTCAACTCACTGCTGTGAGAAATGTACAGTGCCACGCATTGAAGTCATCCATGTCCTCCCAGCTCAAGAATCAGAGAAAGATGAAAATCAGGAACAAATTTTAAATATGGTTCCTGTATACATAGAAAGTTGCTACTATAACATATTTTGTATTAGCGTGCATTTTCTGAAGGACATGAAATCTAAAACTCATATTTATTATTATATAGTGACTGCAAGCCACAACAATTAACCAGAAAACTACACATTTTATATGAAACGGACCACAAATATGAGGCAAAGCTGGGGACAGTGGAGACCTATGTCCTCTATGTGCCCAAACACACAAACACAAATTTGACCATCAGTTACAGCCACTTGTATAACTGCATGTGTTGGATATCTGCTTTATATCAAGTGAATAAATAAATACATAAATAATGGCCCAGAAATGTATCATAGCTAATTGCTATTAGAACCACACAATGCAACCCATTGTAACACCCCTCTACCGTCGCATCTATGTAGCCCAAGAATCAGAGACAAAGACACAAAATCAAAAACAGATTTTAAATATATATTTAGAAAGTTGCTAGATTAACAAGCTTAACATTAGTAATAATTTTCTGAGGGATACAAAGTTTGAAACTCACATGCCTCTTTTAGTGACTGCAATCCATAGCAATTTGTCAGAAAGCCATAAATGTTATATGTAATACACCAAAAAAACTGTCAACCATATAGCTCCCACTAGTGTGAAAAATACACTTCAGATCCAGCCCCAAATCAAAATTCTCAGGAATTCTAGACAAAGCCAAATACGAGGACAAAGGTCCAAAAAATGGGAACATTTTAAATATTATATTTTGTTTTGTTTTATCTCTTTGTTAACCAGGTCAACTCACTGGACAAAGTATCTGTTTTCATGGACAAACCAGGATCACTATCTGGTTAAGTGACTTGCTCAAAGTCAGACAGTAGGCACATTGAGGTGGAAAGAAACCCTGTACTTTTCACTACTGGAAGCAGTTCATTATCATCTCAGAGATTTAAGTGTCAGACAACTCCAATTTAGTTTATGAGTTAAAAGGTGTTGCACCAATATGCATTTTCTGACAATAATTAACTATGAAACTCTAAATGACTGGTATAATACTGCAGCATATTCATGTGGAGGAACTTCTATAGCCATTTGGCAGCCACACTTCAAATTGCAATTCATATAAAATACGTAGATGTTATGAATGTTTAGCTCACAGCATAGCTCTGTTAAATAGAGAGCTGACAAATCAGTGGCACATGTGGCTTCAGTCAACAGAAACAATAAGGACAGACACTACATTTGAGTAACTACAGAGTCAACAAATTATAAATCTCTAAATAAATGATGGCTGTGTTTCCTGTGAGGTATTAACTGGACTGGGATAGTACCAATCATACTTAACAGGATGCCTGCTAAGACTTATTTGTTGATACAGCACACTGACACAAGCAATAATCATTATACAAAAGCATTGGTTCATCATTCTGATGATGCACTTGTCAATAGTTGTGCTAGAAATGATATCTGTACTTCATGCAGTGGTATGGTCTTTGCATTAGTTGTCCAGACCTGACACATTCCATCTAAGGTGATGACACAGCACAGCAGTAGTTGGCTGACCATACACTTAGACATGATCGTATATGATCCAATAGTAGCAAATGGCAATATATCTACACAGTTTATTTATGATGAAACCATTTAGGTGAGTATAATATAATGCTACAAGCCAAATTCTGTACACCAGACAACACCCATCAGATTGCACAGATGTAATAACAAGGGACATGTTTTTAACTGAGTCTGGTATGTCCAAGATTTGATTAGCTGAAGTAGTCATATTGAATCCATTTAATCACATATTGTGGCTTTATTTTTCTGAGATCACAGATCTCTGGGACTTAATCTTAGAGGCAGTCCACATAGTGTGGTTAAAATGGTAGAACAGTGAAATGTTTGGATGGAAAATATGATCCTATCAAAGCTCAGACTATTATTATGAAAGGGGAAGACATGCTAAGAATTGAAGTGTGTTATCTCCACATATTCCCACAAATTCAAGGTACAGTGAAAGGTATAGTGATTCATAATTAGTGTAAAATTATTAAGTTTTAACATTTTAATTGCATATGTAATGAGCATTGAATTTAAGCCATATGACTACCTTATGTTTTTTTTTTCTTTCTCACTGTTAATATCTGCCAGATTTTAAGTCTTCAGTTTGCTATTCTACCTGTATATAAGACTAAGTATCGTAATTGCACTCTTATTGTATACAATGTCACTATCTCCTACTACTGTAAGAACTGTCTTCTAGAAGCATTGTTATACAAGATTATTGGTCTCGTCTCCCACTTGACCAATTTATTCTGTTCTAGTCTTTTTACCGTTATGAATATCTGTTACTATTTTTTTTTCTTTATTATATTATACAGTTTTCTTTCTACTAACAAAATAGTTTACTAACAATGAAGCTGTTCTCTCCGGGCCTCCGCTGAAAAAGGGTTTTATGCCCAGTTGGACTCTCCCAGTAAACAAATGTAAAATAAAATATAAATAAAAGTGTTTTGGGAGGGGGGTGTAGACTCCCCATTTCAGGGGATACATAGGGACTTGCTCCCTTATAAAAATTATTTATTGCTATTTCACATAGTTTCCCATTTGGCTGTTTTGAGGATGGATTTGGAGTTTATTTTTCACAATAGTGGGGATCACACTTAGACACCCCATACATAATAAAAGGAGCCATGTGGCAAGAGGGTTGTACCTCTGCAAAATCATTACATTTGTTTGTCTAGTAAATGCTGACATTTACAGAAGTCATACTTAGGTTGTCTTACAAACGTTTACCTGCAGTTTCAGTGAGCAGCTTTTGTTTATGTTTATTTTCTTTTCTTTCTTTCTTTTTTTATTTTTATTGTTCATCAAAAACTGATAGATTTCTGTTGATCCCAGGGACCCATTATTTGTGTATCACCTTTGTACACTGTTAGTCTTTTTCATTTATTTTCCAACACTGCTGTGGAGCTATGGAGTTGGTATATATAAGTTTTTTGGGGGGGGGGGGTTTGCGTCTCCTGGGAGGCAGGGTTCAGGAAGGGAAATGCATTTTACTGTTTTTTTTTATCTTTTACAAGTTATATTATGTTCTATTTAGAAAACAAAATCAGTGAAACAAATCAAGGCAGTGATTCAAACCTAAAATGATGAAGCACCAAAATTGTGTGGTTAGGTTATAGGTTCATAGGTGTGTACTAGGCTAATGGCCCTGAAGCCTTTACAAGCCTAGCCCATAGGATTACCCTGGCATCGTGCTACCCTTAGTTCCCAGTGCCTCTATCAAGTAAAACCATTGGAGTGATCCCCGGGGTGAATTTTCTATCTCCCATCCACTAATCAAGATTTCTCTTGAAGAAGGCCAGTGAGGTGCTCTGTTTGACATGTGTGGGTCGTCTATTCCATAGCATGGGCAGTCTCTGGGTTATGAACCTGTCCCTCCAGCACATTCTGTTGATTGTGGCAATGAGGTTGAGGTCTCTGGAACGTGTGATGTGGAGAGATTGAGATTTATTTAGATGTAGCATTTCTAACAGACCTGGGTCAGACATGGCTTTGTAAGTCAAGCAGAGATCACCTCTAAGTAGGCGATATGAGACAGAGAATAGTTGGAGATTTTTGAGTCTGTCCATATAGGACAAGTGTTTAAGGCCTAGGATCCTCTTTGTGAGGTATTTTTGCAGCCTCTCCAGTTGTTGCAGGTGTCTAGTGAGGTACATGCCAAATGGGGCATTGTACTCAATGATTGGCCTAATGAGGGAAGAGTAGAGAGATGGATGCAAAACCCTTAGTAATGAGATGTGCCATCTAGAAGAACTTTCTGACCACAGTGACAATGTGGTGGTCAAAAGAGAGGTTGCTGTCAACCTGTGTTCCCAGATCTCTTATAACACCTTCTGTGTTCAGTGGACTACCATCGATGTGATAATTCATGGGAACCAGGTTTTTCCCAAAGTGGATGACAACACATTTTTTGGCATTGAGCTTAAGGCCATGGTTCTGACACCAGTAGTTGGTCTCAGTGAGGCCTTTCTGTAGGATGTCAACATCACTTGGGGAGTTAATAATAGCTCCTTTAGCGAAATTTGTAGATCACAAAGTCAAAAACATACTAGAAGGCTGTGACAATATTTTAAAAGACTCGTGGGATCTTCTGAGAAAAATTAAGCCTTCCTTATATACGGACAATATAGCTTTCGGCACAATGGATGTTATTGACCTTTTCGGTTGTATTCCCCATGACATAGGGCTACATTGGTTTGAAGAAAAGCTAGTTGCAAGCAAAAGGTTGACTCACACAGATTTTAGAAATATCTTAACCTTGATGGAAGTAGTATTAAAAAATAACTTTATCTACTTCCAAGGAGAATATTTTAAACAAGAAAAAGGCGTTGCAATGGGGGCGCATTGCGCCCCAGCCTATGCCAACATCATTATGGCATATTGGGAAGAAAAATATCTTCTAAATTCCCCACTTTTAAATGAATGTGTTTTATATACAAGGTTACTAGATGATTTGTGCTTTTTCTGGAAAGGAAGCAATGAACAATTTACGAATCTTTTGGTTTATTTAAACAGTACCTCTAGTTTTTTAAAATTTACCAGCAACTTTGACCACCAAGAATTGAGATACTTGGATGTCTGTATCGGCAAAAAAGAAGGATCCTTTACATCACGTATCTTCAGAAAGGAAACCTTCTCCAATTCTTATTTGCACTACACCAGTTGCCATCCCCCTCATCAGAAGAAAGGGGTAGTGAAAGGGCAACTGGTGAGGTTGAGTAGAATGACCTCGGACAATGAAGTATTCATTGAAGAAAGCAATTTTTTAAGGAACTTATTTATTAAGAGAGGTTATCCTACAGAACTATTCAATAAAGTGATTGAAGAAGTAAACACCAAAAGAGCTGACTCATTTGCCCCCATTTTGGGCAAGGACGAGAATTTGGTCCCACCTCAACAGCAAGAACAGAAGAAGTTAGACAACAAGACAGGGCTTATTACTACCTTCAGTGAACAATCAGCATTTTTAAGAAACATTTTTTCTAGGGAATGGAACAGCTTTTCCAAAATCTCGGATTTAGAACATATATTTTACAATGATTTAACCCACATTTACCGTAAAGGTAAAAGTATTAAAAATATTTTGGAGGGTGGCCAGAAAGCCAACTCTATCTATAACAGTAGCAGACCAAAGAAAGGACTATATAAATGTGGAAAATGTAGTTATTGTACACATTTAATTTGTGGAGACACATTGTACCTAAAAGCGAGAAACATGACTTTACATTTAAACACCTTTGCCAACTGTGACACTATAGGAATCATTTATATAGCTATCTGTAAAAAATGCTCTTCCTTTTATGTGGGAAAGAGTGAGAGAAGGCTCAGGCAGAGAATATATGAGCACTTATATGATGTTAGGGTGAAGAATGAAAAAAATGCACTTAGTAAGCATTCAGCAAAATGTGAGACCCCTGGTTATCAATTTTTTATTTTGGAGGTAGTCCCCACTAACCCCAGAGGTGGTATGTGGGAAACACTTATTGAATACAAAGAATTGTATTGGCAACTCCTTCTTGATGCAAATCGGAATCTAGGGCTTAATGATATGGTATCTTTAGCCCCAGTATTAAAACTGAGGGCTGCAAAACTCTAATTTTAATTCAGTTGTACTGTATTTTAGTCTATTATTATTGACAAGGAATCCTTAAAATGTTCTTTCACTATCAACTATTTTTACTAAGAAAAATGTTCTTTAATTTCCCTTGATGCATTATCAATTTAAGCCACCAGATGGCCCTATTATTTAATTTTATTCATTCAAACATTTTTTCAGTGAAAAACAGCAATTAGTTTTTAAATGATTTATTAAAGTGTTTTTAATATGTTTTTAAAATATTTATTGAACAATAGTTACAGGATGAGTGAAGTCATTATGAAGTTCTAATTTTTGTATGTTTAATCTTATGTTTTTTTAAGGTTATAAAGAAATTTTATGCATTCATACTCATTAAGCACTTTACGAAACAATTTGTAATATGATTGGTTAATGTGGCGCTGACAGATTTCAAATGGTGTATAAAAACACTCATTATACAATATGGCCATTATTACTGAAGAAGTTGGTGACGAAAACGTTTGTTGGATACGTTATTGGAGACTTTTGGAGTGTATTTCTTGTTATCAGCGTCTATTTGGAGTGTTGGAGTGTTACATTCGGTGCTTTTGCAATAAAGCATTTTTTATCTTCCAGGATCAGGATTTATTTGTGCTTGGTACAGTGGGTGCTTTTACCTTTACAAGTTAATAATAGCTCCCAACTTGCAACCTTCTGTGAACTTTGTCAGCCAGAGTCCCATCGTGTTGGCCTGGACTTCAGAGAAGCAGATACCAAACAGGAGAGGACCCAGGACCGAACCCTGTGGGACTCCACTCGTGACAGGTCGGCAGTCTGACTTGGAGTCAGCTACTTTCACACTGTGGGTTCTATCTGTGAGCCAGTTTGCAACCCACCTAGTGATATAGGGGTTGATGCCCAGCTTAGCGAGTTTTTCTATGATTCCTGAGTGGGGACTGGTATCAAAGGCCTTGGCCAGATCAAGGTAGGCTGTATGAACCACCTTGCCTTCATCCACAGCCCTGGTGACTGATTCATAGAAGTCGACCAAGTTGAGCAGGCATGAGCTACCCTTCACAAAACCAAACTGTGTAGGATCCAGAGTTTGGAGATTCCCTGTATCCTTGTTTATTAGGTCCATGATGCTGCGTTCCATAGCTTTGCATATCAGACTCGTCAGGGTAATGGGGCGATAGTTCCCAGGGTCTGTAGTTGCTCCTCCTTTGTGGAGAGGGATAACTGTAGCAGTGCACCATTCGATAGGGACAAAGCCTGAGGTGAGGCTGTGATTGAACAGGGCACACAGGTGAGGTGCCAGTTCATTCTGTAGTTCATGTAGAATACAGCCAGGGATACTGTCAGGTCCCATAGAAGCTGTATTCATGGCCTTGGACAGTGCTGTTTTAACATGTGCAGCAGGAATACTGGGTGCCTGGCCATCTACTGGTATTGTGATTGTTCCTTTGGGGAAAGGGGGGTGAAGTTGGCACTGAATCTGTCAGCCAGTATATTGGCAATATCTGTTGGCTTGGTATAGGAGGTACCATTGTGCAGTAGCTCAGAGCAAATCTGGGTATTGCCGTGGAGATTCTTTACATAACTATAGAAGGCCTTGTGGTTGTCTTTAGTATCTGCTACAATTCTGTTTTCATAGCTAAGTTTAGAGGATTTGATGAGGTATCTCAACTTTTTGTTGAGGCTGATAAGGGAGTTTTTCCAGTCTTGGGAATTCACCTTATTCCGCATCAGTTTCCTCCTTCTGTTGTAGAGTTTGTTTATGGCAGGGGACCATTGGATTGGCTTCCTTTTTTTGGAGGAGAGCGTCTTGGTTCTATTGGGTATGGCAAGATTCATGCATTTGTGTACATGTTTGTACAGTGCACTGATGTATGATTCGGTGGTCATACAACTATTCTCCATTTGCAAGAGTGCCATGAAGTTAGCCATCTCTGTTTTTAGGAGCCCAAAATTAGCTTTGGAGAAATTTTCCATGGTGGTTACCTTTGTGGGGGCTGGGAGGGATGTGGACTTCCAATATGACCAGTTTGTGGTCGGATTTAACCAGGGAGGAGTTGACTATTGGTGTAGAGCAACGGTCACCCATGTTAGTAATGACCAGGTCAAGGATGTTGCTACCTCTAGTGAGGGTAAGAAAGAGCTGGTCTAGGGTATTGGAATTAATGAATTCCAGGAAACATTGGGCAAGTGTATTGTTACATGAGTAGTTTTCCCAGTTAATGGAGGGGTAGTTGAAGTTGCCCAGTATGAGAGTGTTAGGTTGGACCCCAATGTTCTCCAGGGTGCTTAGGAATGTGGAGTGTGAGTCTTGGGACAAGGTTGGGGACCTATAGCAGGCTAGGACCTGAATCGCTGTCTTACCCAATGTTAACTGCACCTGAAGTATCTCTGATGCGTTATGTTGGGTTACCAGTCTGGAGTTGTGCACATCCTTTATAAATATGGAAATACCACCATCGTTGGAGCTACAGTCCAAGTTCTGGGGCTGAAAGATGTGGAATGAGTTATAGCCTGGTAGTGCAGGGGTGCTTTCTGCTCCCTTGAACCAGGTCTCTGTTATAGCACAAATGTCGATGTTCTCCATTATGTGTCCACATTTTTCTGTATGATTAAAGACAAACTTATCTGTTCAAGTGATCTTGGAATTAAGGATAACAACACATAGCTCTGAAGAAAAGACTGATGCACACCTATAATAACATACAGATTTAATCAGTGTCTGCAAGGACACTCTGATAATCTGATTGGTGAGCCCTCTTTTTCATATATCATGTCGGATCTATAAGGCTTCCCATTTGGCTGTTTTGGAGCTGGAATTAGAGTTTATTTTTCATACTAGTGTGGATCGCATTTACAGCCCTCATACATGATGTGACAACTGTGCCCTGGCCCAGCAATCAAGGAGACTCAGTCCTCACCACTAACACCAGAGAGGTCGTCTCATAGAAGAGAAAAGGATAACTAATACACACAGTAAAGTACAATTTTCCTTAAGTGCACACAGAAATCACAGTCAGTCTGTGGCTGGTTGCTCCCTTGCTCACCAGGTCCCCAGTAAGATTCCCCACTGGCACAGCTATAGGGTCCAGGTCTCAGCCTAGCTGGGCAAGCTAGAACCTCCAACACCCTCTCTGTCCAACCAGTGCTTCATGTCCCTGCCAAGTAGCTGGCACAGCACACACACACACACACACACACACACACACACACACACACACACACACACACACACACACACACACACTTTGAGATCAGTATTTATACAACTTCACAGACACTCCTGGGAAAAGCTGACACAGATTCTCCAGCTGTGCCCCTTTACCCAGACCATACGGTAGTAATCCCTGCCACCATCCAGCTAATAATATCAGCTACTAAAAGGCCCTTAAAAGGGTGTCCAATTATTACTGTGCAATATTATAATCCAATGGTAGTATGACTAACAGTCAAGGCTTACTTTAGAGTGGCCTATTACAATAACCTCTATAAATATGCAATGTACTCTAGAGCTTATCTCTACACAAACCAGCCACAGGTAGAAGGTTTTAAAAATATTTAATAATAAGTAATTAAAACACAATACAAAACTACTATACTACAGAGATATCTAAGAGTTCAGAGATCACACAGAAACTTAAAATAGTACAGTAGGACAGGTCTGATTTCAAAGAAAAATACCTAATTAATCTTTACTAGCTTTAACTATTCCTACAAGAAATCACAGTGCTAGAAACTTACATGTGAGCATAAGGCAGAGTGCTGATAAGTTGGATATCCAAGATAAAAAATGCCTCAAGTCTCTTGTGAGAAATAGTATTTAAACATTACTAACAAACATGTCTCTAAGGCCCTCCCAAATTACATCATTTTTGACACTTAGTTTTTCCCAGTATTCATATCGCATCATCTTAACACCTGGTCTGAGTTCTCAGACCACAAACTGCATTATTTAGCTATCTAACATCTGCACAGAAACTTACAACAATACAAGGCATTTCACATATACATTCTAGCAGAAACCAGAGCAATAAAGCACCTTCCACATGTAAATTCTGGTCATAAACTTTAGCCTTTAAACAATGGGGATGAGACCTTCATCCAGACGCACTGGAGCTGACTTGTAAAGCATGAAAGGGTCACAACATGTTTCACTGGGCCAGTAGAGTGCAATGTTGTCACATATTTTGCAGTTCCACATTTCACAATATTCTTTTGCACTCAAGAAAACATGCCTGTATTTTTATATTTATTTACAAATGCCAGAATTATATATCAAATTCTATTTGACTAGGCTGACAGCTTTCACCCATCTCTCCCCAGTCATCACACATGATATAAGAGGCATGTGGGAAGAGAGTTGTATGTCTGCAAAATGATTACAATGCTCCCCAACTACCCAGCCTATTTTATCAGTAGACATGCAGGGGTGAAAAGCTGTAGCACAATAAGATTAAAATGCAATTCTCAATCTCTGATGCCAGTCATTAGGGGATGGTCTAATCAGCAGACTGTTGCAGGGTAGACCAAAGTAAGCATGAAAATGCCATCTACTTACATTCAATGGTCAGTATTTATATTATGCTGGATGAGGTAGATGAAGGATAATAGTCAATGAATATTTAAATCGGTTACAAAACAGTAGTGAAGGAATAATGTGGTAAGTCAATATAGTCAACAATGAACTAAGTTAAATCCGGATTATTTCAAGTGTGTGTGTGTGTGTGTGTGTGTGTGTGTGTGTGTGTGTGTGTGTGTGTGTGTGTGTGTGTGTGTGTGTGTGTGTGTGTGTGTGTGTGTGTGTGTGTGTGTGTGTGTGTGTGTGTGTGTGTGTGTGTGCGCGCGTGTGTTTGTGTGTGTGTGTATGAGGGTGCATATGTGTGTTCCTGTATTCTGCATTTGGAGACAGTCTCCTTCTGTAAAGACAGCATATTTTTTCTTCAGATGGGTAGACCAAAAGTTATTTTTAATATGCATGAGTCACTGAAGGACATCTCTGAAGTCTGTAGGAGACTCACTGTGACAAAGTCTGAAAACTTACATTTTAATTGCCTGAAATCAGAGTAGTGGAATGATGGAGGTATTCAACCACTGTTTTTCTAGCCAGTCAATCATCCACAATATGAATATAGCCAATAATACCACAGATTGGATCCCCTTCACCTCATACATGTCATGTATATTTTTGTCACTGAAAGTCTTGTTGTGACTATTGCAAACTCTCTTCTATTCTCAACTTGAAGCAGGATTTGTCAGCAGCTATGTGGGCTGGACATATGGTTTACCTATGGGAAGCATTGCTTTACACTGCTTCAGCTCTCACCAAATCTAAACACATTAATGTTTCCTTAATGTGGACTGTGACACAGATGAAATTTTGGGTAAGAAGTTTTGCTCTTGGTTAAGAGATCCTAATGTTGTAAATATATTGAGTTGCAGTAGTGTAGGTGCTGTTGGAGAGGGCTGACCTTTCTGCAAAAACAATTATTTGGTGTTTTTTCCTATTTTTGCCATTACTGGAGTAGTCAGTAAGTCACTTTAGACCAGTCAAAAGCTGACTACTTCTGCTTAAACTTCTGGGCATGGATTCTTGCCAAGCACTGGCCATATGGCTCTGCCATTTCTTACATTATTCTGTATTTATGGTAGGCCTATCTTTGTGGAATGTGTTGCAGTAGGGTTGCCTATTGATATGCCACATATCATAATTGCAGTCATTGGAAGAGTGACACTTCCATGCAAATAGGGAAGTGTATATTACATCCAAGACTGGTGAATAGTGACCTAGTTCCCCTACTCCATCATACAGCAATCTCAGAGTTATTACACATAAGTAGCAGTACTGCAGAATAAGAGTGGTTTAAATGCACTACAGTGAGTTTTGAAGTTTGCAGCATCTTCACTGAAGTCACGTTTTATTTTCTGAAGGTGCTGTACTTGCATTTACTTCCACTTTATTGTTCTGTTTCACTGTACTCAAAATGTTCCTTCGATCCTATTTTTCACTAGTAATTTTCTTGATATCTTAATCTATATTTTATGCTGATATATAGTCTTTACTCTTATTAAGCTTAAGAACGGAATATAACCAAAAGGCTGTAACTGTACTGTATAATGAACACATGTAATTCTCATACTGCAATATAAAAGCACTGCACAACTGAATGCATTATAATGTGAACTGTTACTTTGCGTATGTACCACCGGTTCTTCTTTGTACAACACTACTTGTTTAGATGGCCCTCCCAGTTAACAAATACAAAATAAATGAACAGGCATGTCCACAAATATGTGGCCTCATGTTTGTGATGCTTCTTACCTGGGTATCAGATTTACTGTACAGAGGTATAATGTGAAACAGAAAAGAGACTCAGGAACCTCAAATGAAATTACCATGGAGACTATATCCCACATAGTGAAGTTTGCAAACCATGTCCCCAAACCACAGACATAAATGGAGTTGAAATTTGTTCAACTTTGAAGACTGCATCAATCTAAAGGATAATAGATTCCTTAACGTATCCACTTTTGTAGGAAAAATAATTTTCTTGAAATATATGTCATATTTCCCAGCAGTAATCAAAACGTATTATTCCTAGTTGAATAGAAAAGAGAAGTAAAAATTAACCCAACAGTAGTTGGTAGTAGCTCATCAAGACATTCAGAGGCAAAATAAGTCATGCATTAATAGCCTGTAGTTAACCAAATGGAGATTTAAACTGTACTGCCATTTACAGAAGGGTTTCCTTAGACTCAGAGATCCTCCTTTTGAAAATTTTTCTTGTCTCTATCCAAACTATGGATAATCCCAGTTTTACAAATATAAAATATTGCACAATTTTCAATGTGCACACATATCAGAGATTTAAATGGTAGTAACATGACAGCAAGCTGCATATCGATACTGTTCACAAAATTAGCACTCCAAATTAATTTTGCTCACCTTTGTCAGCACCATCAGCAACATGAAATTCAAACTATTCATTTTCATATACTCTATCCAGGGCAGTGTATTAACTGCTCACCTTACCCATAATCCAAATAAGAAAAGGAAGAAAGGGGCTGCCTGTAAACAGAAGGCAATGCCCCTCTGTCCACCAACACTGAAATTGGGGAAGAGAAGGACAGCTTCAAAGTTGTCTGCACCAAAAGCCTGATCCTAGGCCCTCACCTGCCTTGTATCACTTATCCTAACACTACTCCCCTGCCCTCCCCACTGCCTTATATCATTTCACCTCATTCACCCTTTGTCTATCCTGAAATAACTAACCCTTACTACTCCTAAGCACTGCCCTACCCCCCTATACTCTAATCCCTCCCTCCTCAAACCTTCACTGCACAGTTACCAGAGGATCAGGGAACAAATGCATCTGCCTAAGCAAACCTAATTTGTACCCAATCTTCAGACAAAATAAACGCACCAAGTCACATGGCCACCATTTATTAAATTAAGCTTTTGAACAGTACAATTAACATATGATTTACACATCTACTAAACTCAAACAAACTTAAACATCACATGATCACTACACATTGACATCATACACTGTATTTACATCAATCACAACACAGGTATGTTAATTTTGCTCACCTGTTAGTACCACCAGCAGAGTAAACTTCAAACCACACACTTCCATTTACACTAGCCAGGGCAGCGTATTAAGTGCTTGCCTTACCTATAGTCCAAATGAGGAAAAAAGTCAATGTGCTGACTCTAAAGAGAAGGCATTGCCTCTCCACCCACCAACCCTGAAACTGAGGAATGGAGGGAGGGCTTTAAAGTTGTCTGTGCCAAAAGTCTGATCCTAGTCCCTCCCCTGACTTATATCACTTAAGCAACAGACAAAAAAGAAAACAAATTATAACAGATCATTTATTAATAATGCTTGTGAGACATATAGATATGTAGATATTTAGGCAGTAGGCTTTGCCTGTGTAATGAACTTCCATAAATTTGGAACAAAACTAGTTAATATGTTTTGGTGAAACAGACAGGGTTGCCACCTTTTCAAATGTCCAAAGTAGGACATTTTTGTAGAAATGTACAATTTTGCAGGAGAGACATAACCACGGCCAGTGCAAAGGACAGAACTTCATTGTTTTTCCCCAAATAAAAGCTTATTCTTGTAGAATTTGAGCTGCTTATGGTATTTCCTTTAATATTTAGGTGTTTCAGATACAAAAATAACTGTTTTATGCAACTATTAAAGAAAACTTAGCAAATATTTTTTGTCTTAAAAATCTTAGGACATTTGCCATTTTTAGATTTTTTCGCAGAACAAAACGGCCCAAAGAGGGACAGGTGGTAACCCCAGAAACAAATAAGACATTGTGATGTAAGTTCCTTAAGTGTACTCAAGATAGTAGCCAATTAAACCATCATGCTTTGCTGCAGAGTCATTTCTGTTCTTATTCAAAACCTGCTCAACCCATTATTCCTGTAAAATGGGCACAAGTGATAAGCTGCAGTCTCAAAAGTAATTGGTGAGGAAATGGTGTTGCAAGAGTACAAACACTGCTGCAATTTTACTGCCATTATGGATTTCTAGACCTCCTTTTTAAGAGTTACATTACTTGCTGTCCACATTTCAGATGTTCGTTTGTAAACAAGGCAGTCAGTAACTGAACAGCACTGATTATGTCACTACAGGTTATCTGGAACTGAAAAGCAGCCCTCCATTAATAATTGTAAAGTTACTATAGCGTTACATTACTAAAGATGAAATAAAGGGACAGTCATTGGTACTATTTGGAATGATTCATTAGTAATAGTAATAAAGCTGCAAGTATTTGATGTACATTAACTCACAGATATGACTTTTGCCAATGTGTGTTGTATACCTCCATTATTCACAAATGTAACAGAATGGAAACAAAAACTGAACCAACTTTATGTTAGCTTGTCATTTGTACAGGGATGAAATTAAAGGAAAACTCCACCCTAGAACTAAAAAAAATGTTTTTTTCCGTTTATCTTTGTTTCCAGACCTATTTTAACACCTAAAATTGACTCTAAGTGCTTTATTTGTAATTTTAACCTGTTTACCACAACATGGCTACCGATGGGGCTTGCTATATCAACGTGATTTACTTATCCTGCAAGCCTTTCTCTTTCCCATAAAGCATTTCAAGTCTCCTTTCTGTGATTCATGCCAGACATAAGGAAGTAACTGTGAATTTCCGTGCCATTGCCATATAATGGGAAATCTGTGACTCATTGTCAGTTTGTATTCCTTCTGTGTTAAGCCTGCTTCTTTTCTGTTGCTAATCACCCACATTTATGTTCATCTCAAAGTTTGCTTTACAGTATAATTGGAAGTTATCTAGCATCAGACAGAGTTCTAGCTAAATCGGAAGCCTTTGTTCTAAGTGTTCTTTTGTAGTCCAGCCCCTCCTCCCACACTACTGCAGAGGTGTGAAAACTGTCACTGCAACTGACAGCTCAGAATTGAAATGAAGGGAGTGCCATTTCAAATGTCTTCCCCTCTGCCTACAGAATCATTCTGACTTGCAGTCACTCATGCATCGGAAACTCTCTTTCATACACACATACATAGGCTTTTCTGCATTCATACACTTACATCCTGCATTCACGGGCGCACTGTTCTTTCTCTCCTGCATTGCTAACTCTCTCCCATTCACGCGAACACAGCATTTCCAGCATTCACACAGACATACACACAAAATGTACATTCTCTCATGGCCACATTCACACACACATATGCAGACATGAAACCAAACTCACTATACAACTATACCCACACAGACGCATAATCATGTGGTTTTTTATAGGTCTGTGTCCTACAAACCACAAAAAAAAAAAAAAAAAAGAAAAAAAAAGGAGGGCACAGTAATAAGCCGATCAATACATTTGAAGGGATTGGCTTATTATGTTTAGATCTATATCGCCTTGCTGATTTCGGGGAACGGAATTCAAAAAAAGAAAATTATGGCAATTCCTGTCTCTGGCACCTGAACCAGATACCACCCCATCTCTCTCACACACACACAGACATTCTGCTTATGCACACTCATTTTGACATGCAGTCACTCATGCATTGGAAACTCTCTCTCATACACACATACACAGGCTTTTCTGCATTCATACACTTACATCCTGCATTCATGCGCGCACTGTTCTTTCTCTCCTGCATTGCTAACTCTCTCCCATTCACGCAAACACAGCATTTCCAGCATTCACACAGACATACACACGGCTTCCACGCAAAAAATGTACATTCTCTCTTGTTTCGCTCGCCCTTCTTCAGGCACACACATGCTTTCATGGCCACATTCACGCACACATGCAGACATGAAACCAAATGCACTCTACAACTATACCCACACAGACACACACTCATTTATTTTTTTTTTTTTTAGGTTTGTGTGCTAATCATACTAAATGATTCCACGACCTTGTGTAAGCAAGTGTACACATCAGGTGGTTTGTGATCAGTTAGATTTCTGCAGAAAATATGCAGAAAAGGGCAACTACCGAGAATTTGTGGAGTGTATATATAACTAAAAGGCAGATGAGTGAGGGCAGTGAATAAGGAGGCATCTATGGGAATACATAGGGGCGATGTGTGAGGCGAGGCAATGGAAATAACTTTTAAAGTAGCAACATGGGTTAAAATGATGAAAGGCATTTACAGGAGGCAAGTCACACTCTCATGCATACAAACCATCAGTTCGGCATTCACACACATTGCTGGGTCACGCAGACAAACAGTCACACATATACATGCACATATTGAACAGCATGAATTTCACTAAGGAGGACTACTAAAGCTAGGAAATAGATTTGCAGTAAAATGTAATTTAACGGAACAGCAGCAAAACACGAACTGCATAATAATATGAATGTTTATGCGGCAGAATTTTGCACGCAGTATAAATACTTATAGGAACTTACTGTTAGCAAAAGTTTAAGGTTTCCAAGGGACTTTGCTTGTAGTTTTGCTGAAATACTTGATCCGATGCTGTTTTTACTCCGAGCTGAAACAGTGGACGGAATAGAGTTCCTCAACTAGTTATACAGTACTTTATACTACGTGATAAGGGCTGACATACATAATGGTGATGTCACAGTGTGGGAGGATCAGCAGGAGAGGCAACTACCGATTTGGCTGAGTTGAAGGTACGTCACGAAGGTGGTGACCAATTCCAATGGAAAGAATGCGATAGCAAAGAACGGGGAATGGGCTTTCCTACCCTACACTAGGGAAAAGCAGAAATGAACAAGTGACAAACTTCTTCATGCATTTTGGTAATTGCTGATGGCTGGATCAGTTTACAGGGAAATAAGAGAACTTGGGGTTGAGTTAAATTGTGACTGAGCCCGGAGTTTTCCTTTAAATGCAGTAGTTTGAATAATGTTAAAAAGACTGCACTCACAATACTATTTTCCAGCCTTGTAAGTAAATTATTTGTACACACACTAAATTTATTTTGACATTTGACACTAAGAAATATTAATGATAAAATATATTAAATATGGCTTCTACAGGGTTTTTACTGTCTCAGAACACCTAGCTTTCTGTGTCAGAAGGCTGAAATCAAATGCAATAGAGACTGACCCTTCATTATGCAGGGAATAGATATCACTGGTATTGGTAGTGAACTGCTAATTAAGTTTTCTAATACATATATAAGTCATTTATCCGATCTATATAACTGACCTAATACACACCTCATCTACACATCTAAACCCAGCATAACTCAAAAACATAAAAAAGAATAATTGTTTATTTGTAGGTGGGCAAGCCCTACTGTACCTCCCCCAACATATATATAAAACAGTTCAACAGTCACCCTGCAGTGAAACAAAGGTAAAAGCACTGAATGTGCACCACCAGCTCTCCCAATCCAGCACACTGGGCTAAAGCAAACTGCAAAATTACTTATAAATGTGTAAGAAAACTAATACCATAGATCGAAAAGACATAAACTTTCCTTATTATCAGAGTTGTAACCGGTAGTATATAGTGAAGTCTATCATTAAGTAACTGTGTTTAGATCAGTTTTTTTTTAGACCATTTGTGATTAAAGTGATAGACCACTTGAGGGTAATACACACACACACACACACACACACACACACACACACACACACACACACACACATACATATATGTATATATTTATATATATATATATATATATATATACACACACACACACACACACACACACACACACACACACACACACACACACACACACATATATGTATATTTATATATTCCAAAACCTATATAATAATAATGACACCAGAAATATTGCTAGATGCTGTATGAAGGAATGGTGGTTTATATAAAACCTGCTTAATATGCACTACTACCAATACTTGTAAAGTTGCTTGCGTGGAAAACGACCAAGAAAAACACAAGACCACCACCTGGAAGCAAGAGGAAAGCCCAAATAAACAGTCAATGCAGTGTAAACGCACGAAGATTTATTAAATCCACTTCAGACTCAGTAAGCGCTTTCTTCCTGACAAATATAGGACTTAATCAAAACCAAAGTGCCTGCCAACTTGCAACAATTAAATAGCACAGACATTAATTAAACAATCAAGAATTAAAGTGATATCCATAAAAACTGCCTTAAACAAGCCCATAAGACCCAATGTAAACTAATAAAAATATATACAAGTAAAACACTAAGTGTGTAATTATCAACACTTAATAAAACTGTTGCAATAGGAATTAAACTCTATATAAAAATGTGTTATATAATGGATGCCCTGTCTCTTAAAATTGGCATCAATGATATGTGTTCATTCATTCCTGGAGGGCTGTTGGCACTGAGTATTAGCTGCCACCTAAACTCACTCTTACTTATTTAATTAGACCAGTTGCCATCCCTAATGTTTTTCTTAATAATCTCCAGAATACCAAACTTAAAACCATTATAGGCACCACAAGAAAATGTGTGTCTGTATAGTGTACTGTTGTTGTTATGGGTTTCTATGGCATAAAGGTATTCATAAATTCTTTTACTTAGAGACCTTTCTGTTTTACCTACGTAAAACCTGTTACAGCCTTGAAAAACACAAGCATATACTAACCCTATACTGTCACAGTTTCCTCCCAGTAAGTTAGCTATCCGAAGGGGATTACCTATCAAAATGTCTGTTGCTTTCAAAACAAAGGAACAATATTTATAGGAACCACAGATCCTTGTCCCCTTAGTAACAGTGTAAGTAGTAAATGGGTGTTTGAATAAGAACTTCAAATTATGTCGTACCTTGTGAGTGAAAAGTGGCTTATTGCCCAATTTACTATACAATTCACCGTTATAGTCCAGTATCACCCAGTTTTTTGTCAAAATATCTCTAACCTTCTGGCCAAAGGAACCAAAATAAATGACCATAGAATGAGAACATTTTTGATTATTTGTTCTTGCCCCTTTGTTGTTAACAAAACCTTGTTCTAGCAAGGGAACAAACCTTGTGCCCCAACCTTCTAGGACTTCCATACCAATCTCCTGAACCCATTTTTCAGGGTAGCCCCTGGTCACAAATATGTTAATAAGATTACCAAGCTCAATCTTAAAATCAGAGAGCATGGAACACATTCTAGCACTGATCATCTGCCCCCTTACGATGTTCCTCTTTACAAAATGTGGATGGTTACTGTCATAAACCAAAAAATTGTTGGAATAGGTGTGCAAAACACTTTGAAGGTAAACTTATACTGACTGATGTCTCAAGTAATGGTCACATCAAGGTAATCTATGACATCAGTACAAAAATTGTGGGTGAACTTAAAATAACCACAAATGTTAATATAATGAGTGAAATTGTCCACAACTGACCTCTCACCCTTCCAGAGGACAAAGATGTCATCCAGATAGTGCAAATATGTCAACCATTCACTTTTAAAACCAGAGTCAAAAATGTATCTCTTTTCCCGTGATGCCATCACTAAATTAGCATACATGGGAGCACAGCTCGATCCCATCGCAACCCCTTTTGATTGCTTGAAAAACTCATTTTCAAAACTGATAAACTTATTGTGAAAAAATTCATAGGAGCCCCAGTAAGTGTTGTACATTCTAAAAGGGCTTCTGAAAAATTTTCCAGCCCAATATCATTTGGAATGGAACTAAATAAGTCAACCACATCTATGGTGGAAAACCCTGTTGTCTCACCAAAATATTCTTGCCTAATCCTTAATAAAAAAATCCCATGAATCAGTTAAAACATGGGTTGTAGGACGAAGTGTATCCTTGAGTAAACAGTCTACAAATACTCCTAATGAGTAAGTAGAACTGTTGTGTGCAGCTACTATAAGTCAGTAAGGTGGGTGGTACACATTCTTGTGTACCTTGGGGATACCGAATACTGTGGGGATAAAAGGATCATTGTATAAAAAATTGTAAAGTTCTTCGTTAATTACCCCCTGAAGCAAACTGTCTTCCAAAAAAACAGTAATGTGCAATATTTATTTCATTCATAGACACATTTTTGCATTTATTGGTGTCATATAGCATACTAGCTATATTATTCACATAGTCATTCTTCTCTACCAGAACCACCCCACCCCCTTTATCAGGCTTCATTATCCTGATGTTGTCAGTTTCTCTAAATTTTCTCAAAAGTAATGCTTCATCCTTACTAAGATTGTAAAATCTATCTTTCTGAGTGTGGAATGCCTGATATATCACCCTAGTGCAAACCTTTTCAAAATCCACCAACGTTGGGTGCAAAGGGGGATTGAAAAGGCTGGTATTGTTCAAACAACTCATCTATTTCCCCATTAAAATAAAAAAACTCTGTATGACCATTGTCCTTACCTTGTCTAAGATCGTAGTTACAAGAACCAAGAAAAAAGGGAAAAAAGAACTCCAACAGCAACCAAATAACCAAACCAGGAGTTTGGAAAAAGCAGTTGCCAACCACAAAGTAGTAATCCACAAAGTTTTATTAATGCTGACAACACACAATGCGTTTTCGTCCTCAGACTTCATCAGATAACACAATCCACAAAAATGCACATGCTTATATAACTCCTCACATTAAATAATTAACTAATTAACCAATAAAACCTTTGCATCAATTAATGGAATAAATATGCAAGGACAAATACAACTTAAAAACATAATATAAAAACCACATTTAAAAAAAACTGTTTAACATTAAATATCAAATTAATAAATATGTATATATATAATATATGATAAATGTATGTAAAAATGTATATATAAATGTATATATAAACACAGTTAAAAGAATAAATATGTAAAAACATGTGTAATGCTACCTTCTAGTGGCTGATAACAGGAAAAAACCTTTATAATTTGACTGCTCTTAGTTTTAATAATGGTGCAAGTGAAATACTTTCATTCAGACCAGGGTGCCTTCCTGCATCCAAAAATACCTGCCAATATAGCTACCTATATTCAAGACGGGTTTCCCACAAACCCCCCCCTAATGTCTTTCGGAACAACCTCCAGTAAAAAAAACAAAAAAGTTGCTTTGGCACATTCCTGTGTATGTTTATACAGGGCATTCTTATCATTATTTGTACTTATATCATAAAAAATGTTCATAGATCTGCCTTTTCAGGCGTCTTTCAGTCTTCCCTATATAAAAGGCACAACATGCCTCACAGGATACCAGATATACCAACCCACTGGAGTTACAATTACTGTGACATGTACTATGAACATATTTATACCTACTTTTGTTACACACCTTGTCAGTATTTATTATGTGTATACACTGTGCACATGCCCCACATTTGTAGGTACCTGGCCTCCTGGCCTTTTGAACAGGCTTCCTTTTTTCCATTAATTCCTTTAAATTAGTTCCTTTTTTTAAAACAATATTTAAAGGCTTATGTTGCATGTCCTTTAAATCAGTGAGAGAGGTGAACCTGTCCCATTCCTTTTTAAGCAACTCTATTTCCCAATGGGAATCACTATTATATTCCAAGGTGAATACCCTAAGAAACTTATCCTCCTTAATATTAACATTGTTAGAGTTTGACTCAATACTTTTACCCAACAAGGGCCTAAATCTTGACGCCCTTTGACTTTTAATGTATAAAATGGTATCATTCAATAATTCATCTGGGTAACCCCTTTCTAGAAAAAGTTTTCTTAGAAAAAGACATTCTTCATCAAAGTCATCATCTAGAGAGGTGAGCCTACTAGCCCTAACCAATTACCCTTTGAAAATACTTTTTCTCTGTGAAAAAGGGTGGGCACTCTCAAAATGAAGATATGAATTGGAGAATGTCTCCTTTCGGAAGACTTTTGACTTAATACCACCAGTAATTTTAATAATACTCACATCCAAAAAGTCAACCTTATCAAAGGAGACATTACTAGTAAAATGTAAAAAAGATGTGGTGGCATTAAGATACTCCAAAAATTCTTCTAGTTTTTCCTTGGAATCATTCCAAAAAATACAAATATCATCCAAAAAGCACCTGTATAAAACTCAACAATCACAGAATCTAGAATTAAAGATGTATTGTTTCTCCCACCAGGCTAAAATGATGTTAGCATAGGTTGGTGCACAATTAGCGCCCATGGCTACCCCCCTTATCTGGTGAAAATATTCGCCACCATAATAAATGAAATTATTTTTCAAAACCATGTCCATCAGATTTAAAATAACCTGCAAGTCATCACTAGAAATTCTAGTTTTATCCACCAAAGTGGCTTCAAGCCAAGCTAACCCCTCTTCTTGAGGAATAACGGTGAATAGATCTTTAATATCCACTGTTACGGAAATGATGTCATAAATCATGTTCATATCTATACCCTGAAGGAATTCCCATGAATCCTTCAGGATAGTTTTCTCCGTATTCCAAAGTTTTTTCAATTTTACATCCAAGAATTTTGCTAATGGCATAGTTTTTGAACCCTCAGCCGACACTATGGGTCTAAGAGGGGGATTTAACTGTTTTTTATGGACCTTGGGAATCCCAAACATAGTAGGTATCCTAGGTTGAGAAACATGTAAAAATCTGAAGGTGTCTATATTAATTAGTCCTTCCAACAACATATCGTTTTGGGCTTCCTCTATTTTCTTATATGCCACATGGATCTAGTTCTTAGAAACCCTATTGTAGGTAAAGTGGTCTCCCAAAATTTAATTCAGCTTCCCTTCATAAATTACCTGGTCCATAAGTACCGTACCCCCTCCCTTATCAGGTTTCATAAACCTGATCTGCGAGTTTTCCTGTAGTTCACTTAAAATATTTCTCTCATTTTCATTTAGGTTGTATTTTTTCGATTTACCTACAACCTTTCTTAATTCATTCTCCACTATAACCTCAAAATTCTTCAATTGAGGGTGTATAGGTGGGTTATATTCACTTTTACATTTTAAGCA